>NW_022987583.1:27179-92302 GCF_902827165.1 Trematomus bernacchii | reverse complement strand
CTTCTTCATGTCTCTTCTACATCAACATGTGTCCCCTCTTCTTCATGTCTCTTCTACATCAACTGTGTCCCCCCTTCATTCTCTTCATCTCTTCTCTATCTAACCTCCACATGTGTCCCCTCTTCTTCATGTCTCTTCTACATCAACTGTGTCCCCTCTTCTTCATGTCTCTTCTACATCACTGTGTCCCCTCTCTTCTTCATGTCTCTTCTACATCAACATGTGTCCCCTCTTCTTCATGTCTCTTCTACATCAACATGTGTCCCCCTCTTCTCCATGTCTTCTTCTCTTCTACATCAACTTGTCCCCTCTTCTTCATGTCTCTTCTACATCACATGTGTCCCCTCTTCTTCATGTCTCTTCTCATCACATGTGTCCCCTCTAAAGAGACTCTGAAAGTTTCAGGAACAAAGATTCTCTCTCTTTTTGATCCATTTTTATAAAACCTGTCTGAAAATGAGCTGATGATCAGATTTTGGCCACTTTATGATGTCATACATAACGATGTTTTGTCTTGTGTAACCATTAGCCAATCACCAACCAAGGTAACCCCCCCCCCCCCTTATCACCTGAATCTCCTCCTAGAGCACCATTGAGTTCTTTGTAACCAAATCTCTCTCAGAGGGGCGTGGGGAGGGGCTCCTTATTTTCATCTAAAGTAACAGACAGAGAATCAGCACTTTGGAAACAGGGCTGAAACAGAGGGGATTATGGGTAATGCTGCAATGATCTGTTTGGTGTTTCAGCCAATCAGAGACAGGTTCTGTATATATCTGAGACCTGTGATATATTGATGAAAAAGAGTATAATAGGGGACCTTTAACAAAAGAAAGATAAGATGTACAGTATAGCTGAAGTAAAGTGTCAGAGCGCTGCAGATCTAAAGAGTCAGTTTTGTGCAGGAGTGTGCAAATGTCTTTAGATGAGCATTAATGTAACAGATAGTGTCAAACTGTTTCTGTTGGTCCACCTGCTGAACTGTTACCTGTCCCTGAGTCTGAACCCTGTTCACTGGCTGCTTGTCGTCTGAAGTTAAGAAGCACACAGAAACACAGAAGCAAGTAGAACAGAAACCAGTGCTAACGCTGAGTAGAGGCCAATCCTTCCCCGTCTTCCTGTGATGGGGTCTCAGGTTTGTTCCAATGTGTCGCTGTGCTGTGAAAACACCAACAAACTGTGTCAAAACATTTCCCTGATAAAGAAACATCTACAACATTTCTCAGGTTCTCGTACACCCTGAGAGTTTAACATTATAACAAAGATGAATGGGTGGTTACTCACCAGTGACGTTGAGCCAGCATCTCCTAGAGTTACTCCCATCAGGTGTGACGAGTATGGCACACACATAAAACCCAGAGTCATTGGTCCTGAGTCTGGAGACATGAAGTGTGAGGCGTCCTTCTGTGAGGACGTCTTTGTCCCACTGGACTCGTCCTGAAAACTCTGGATCCTGAGACTCTGGAGATTCAACCCTTCATTTAGATGAAACATGAAGTAGGTTCTGGTCTCAGTTAACAGCTGACAGATGGTAGAGGATCTGAGTGAAGTGTCTCTTCTGGTGCTGAAGGTCCACTCCAGGGTCTGGTGTTCTGGTTCTCCTCTGCCTGATAGGAAGTCTGAGTCACATTCACTACAAATGTTCCTGTGGAGGAGACACAGAGGGACTCTTTAAACTGCAGCTATGTTCCTGTGGAGGAGACACAGAGGGACTCTTTAAACTGCAGCTATGTTCCTATGGAGGAGACACAGAGGGACTCTTTAAACTGCAGCTATGTTCCTGTGGAGGAGACACAGAGGTACTCTTTAAACTGCAGCTATGTTTCTGTGGAGGAGACACAGAGGGACTCTTTAAACTGCAGCTATGTTTCTGTGGAGGAGACACAGAGGGACTCTTTAAACTGCAGCTATGTTCCTGTGGAGGAGACACAGAGGGACTCTTTAAACTGCAGCTATTTTTGGTGGAGGAGACACAGAGGGACTCTTTAAACTGCAGCTATTTACTGAGAACAGCATTAAAGAGATGAACTAACCAGAGACACAGCAGGGGAGGAAGCCGCCGGAGGAGGAAGATCATCTTCTCCCTGAGAGAGCAAACACACACATCAGAGGTCAAATGTAACACATTAGAAAATAAAAGCCGTTTCTCATTTCTCTAATATCCGCTTCCTCGGTCCTCTGGTGACCCGGAAACCGTTTTCAGCGTGCCATGTTGAAGGACATCGCATTTCTGTAAATGTGCATCGAGAGAGAGGAGAGAGGAGAGAGGAGAGAGGAGAGAGGAGAGAGGAGAGGAGGCTCTCTGGAGGAGCTATAACCGAGGATACACTGATGTTTCCTCTGAGATTTCCGGCAACAGTGATTTTTCAGAGTTGTGACGCACGCCGGACTGATCTCAGCCAATGACCGCTCTGCAAACTGTTCCCTTGTGATTATAAGTTATTTAAGATGATCAAATGTGCATCAGACTTTCTGCCCTTTACCATTTGTTTGTTAACTGCTTTAATCGTGACGCAATGTTTAAAGTGAGAAAAGCTGCTGAGGTCAGTGAAGAAAGCAGAACAGTGTGTATAATATATTATAATGTGTGTGTGAATATGTCGGTATCTGTAGCCTGTTATTGTCTCATTATACCGCACTGTGAATGAATTAAAAGTAAATATATAAGTCGTCATGAACACATCTGTCCATCAGACAGAGGCTGCTGTGCCTCCTGTCATCATTAATGGACGTCTCTTTAAAATGACCGCTCAGAGGAGAGGAGTTCTAATTTCTCTAACCGCCTGCTGCTTCCCCTCCTCTCTCGGTTCCCCTCCTCAACTCCTCGGTTCCCCTCCTCTCCTCCTCGGTTCCCTCCTCAACTCCTCGGTTCCCCTCCTCTCTCCTCGGTTCCCCTCCTCAACTCCTCGGTTCCCCTCGTGTGGGCGGGACTAAGACGCGAGGATAGGAGTCGAGGATAGGAGTCGAAGAGGGGAGTCGAGTCGAGGGGAACATTATAATTGAGAAAGGGCTTCACAGCCTGTCTTTAGTCATCACAATACTTATACACAGAGAGAACAGAGGACTGACACCAGGAACAGTAATGAACATCTGACACTAGGTGGCGCCAGATATCAACATGTTTAACTGTTTAATTGTTATACTCATACTTCTCAGAGTTGTTCTGACCTTGAGTTAAGGTCTCAATTATATAATTCAGTTTAAAAGGATGTACAGAAACACTTTTTTGGAAAACTATGAGAATGAAGAGAGGTGACTGAAGATGAGAAATTATTTTATATGTATGTATAAATGTAAATGTAGGAATAACTTGCATAATGATTTAAAGGACAATCATTGATCAAGTAAGGGATGGGAATTAATAAGTATACTTTTTTTTTTTTATTATTATTATATGAAGACTTTTTTTGTTGAATATATAAATATCATGAATGTGGATAAATACTTTATTTTAACAATACGGTATTCTGTTTTTCACATTTGTTATTTTTTAATTTTTTTAATCTGTTCGAAATAAAGATTGAAATGAAATGAACTGAACCAGGAAATCCTTTGACTTCTGCAGAAAGTGAACAAAGCATTGAGCGGCTCTTTTCCAATGACCCCCCCACTGGGAATTTAACCCAACAACAAAACGAACCAGCATGCTGAACCTCAGTACGTTAGTGTAGATAAAATAACACAGCGTTGTTGTTCAGGGTGTATGCAACTGTGAACTTGTGGCAAAATATGCAAAACAACCTTATGTTGTCAAATCTCACAAACAACTATTCTAATAACTAGATTAGATTTACTTTATCAAGACCAAATAGGGAAAACGTCTTTGTTACGGCATTCAAGTAAAAAAAACGACATTGCACATAACATGACTAATAAATAACAAAGATAAAGTATATTTTATATACACATTAACAATAGAAGCATATATTTTATACAATATAAAAAATACACAACGTCTAAATATACAGAATGATCTAGAAAACACTATAATTAATAAACCCACTACTAAAAACAGCGTGTAAACATTATAAAGTGTGCCATTTTAAATAAAAACGTAAATGCAGTGAGTACGAGCCTGAGAAAACAAGTAGCTGCAGTTTAAATAAAGCCTGAGTATAATATGTACACATTGTTCAGGGTTATAGAAGAGAGAACAACAGAGAGTGAAATCTGGTAACAAAAGAAACTAAGCAACTAGGTGCCAAATATTATAACTTTAAAAATATTCATTCATTACCTTATTACCGAGAAGCATCACAGGAGAGTTTTCCATAGTGGCTTCCCTCAGATGAAGAACGAGTAACTTCTGACAAGCTCAACGACCACTTATATAGGGCTACTGTGAATGGGGAGGATCTGACTTCCGATGTCTGAGGAGGAAGAGGGTATGCTCTTTAAACTGCAGCTATGTTACTGTGGAGGAGACACAGAGGGACTCTTTAACTGCAGCTATGTTTCTGTGGAGGAGACACAGAGGGACTCTTTAAACTGCAGCTATGTTTCTGTGGAGGAGACACAGAGGGACTCTTTTAAACTGCAGCTAGTGTTACTGTGGAGGAGACACAGAGGGGACTCTTTAAAACTGCAGCTATGTTTCTGTGGAGGAGACACAGAGGGGACTCTTTAAACTGCAGCTATGTTTCTGTGGAGGAGACACAGAGGGACTCTTTAAACTGCAGCTATGTTTCTGTGGAGGAGACACAGAGGTACTCTTTAAACTGCAGCTATGTTGCTGTGGAGGAGACACAGAGGGACTCTTTAAACTGCAGCTATGTTTCTGTGGAGGAGACACAGAGGGTACTCTTTAAACTGCAGCTATGTTCCTGTGGAGCAGACACAGAGGGACTCTTTAAAACTGCAGCTATGTTGCTGTGGAGGAGACACAGAGGGGACTCTTTAAACTGCAGCTATGTTCCTGTGGAGGAGACACAGAGGGACTCTTTAAACTGCAGCTATGTTTCTGTTGCTGCTTTCTGAGAACAGCTTTAAAGAGACTAACTGAAGCTAACCAGAGACAGAGGTCCTCCTCAGGTGAGGAAGAGTATTAGGGTATGAGGGAAATAAAGAAGAAAGGGACTATTTTACTTTTTATTTAGCATGTTAAGAAAAAAAGCCAATGATGTCGAGTAAAATATCAATCTTTCAATTTGAGTGCAGTTATTAGGAAAAATGTATCAGAAAAAACAGTTAGGCACTTTTAAAGTGTAATTATTGAGAATAAACATTGAACTTTTAAGAACAAATTACTTTTGTTGGAGAATATACTGAAAGCTCCACTCTTGACATTTTGATTTAAAAAAAGCTAAACAAATCAGAATCCCCCTCCTCAGTTTTGACCCTCTTGCCTTGCACTAATAGTGTTCCATACCAAAGAGCTCTAAGATGCTTCTTAGTGAAAAGGTAAAACGTGACACAAAAAGTTTTTCCATAATATTCATTGTGTCTGAGTGGGAAATAAAGGAGTAAACTAACCAGAGACACAGGGGGTGAGGAAGAGGAGCAGCAGGATGAGGAAGATCATCTTCTCCCTGTGAGAGGACACACACCACACACACACACACACACACACACACCACACACACACACACACACACACACACACCACACACACACACACACACACACACACACACCACACACACACACACACACCACACACCACACCCCCCCCTAGTTGTGTTACATCACACACAAAGGGACTTGTATTTCCTCATTTCACACAGGGGAGGGGAGTGTCCGCATGCCGTGTTTGTTCACTGTCAGTTAAGACTTTAAATGCAATCAGGACTCAATATGACTTCTCACAGAGTGTAAAATAGATATTACTGACCTGACCTGTCCTTCATCAGGAAGAAGTCAAAACTGAGCTGTGTGGTTATTTTCACAGTGGATTCAATGAGTGTGTAGCTGCAGTGGTGGAAGAAGTGTTCATATACTTCAAAGTAAAAGTACCAATACATTATTGTCAAAATACTTAATTACAAGTTAAAGCCCTGCACTTGTGTAAAAGTACAAAAGTATTATCAGCAATTATCAGTATTGCTCAACACATAAAATAAATCTCCCTCTTAGCCAGAAAACAAATGCAGAGAGAGATCTTGATTTCCTTCTCTTGATTCACCAAACAAAGAAGTAGTATGTCTTCATGTCTTGATACTGAGCCAAGAAACTTCTTCTTCTCCTCCCAGGAACTACAGGACTGAGCACAAACTGTTTAAACCACATGTTTGAGGTTATTCTTTTTAAATTGTATATTGTTATCTCAGTAGTGCAGCTACTAACCAGAGTAAATATAGGTGGCATATCTCTAGTGTTTATTATGGAGGACAATGGGAAGATATCTGCAGGACAGTTTCAGCAGTACACATTTTTGGGAATGATGTATGTGCAGAGTTTGACCCTTGAAGGCTGTTTCTTCTGCTCTGAAATGGAATATATTTGTTACATATTAAAGCTCCCATGTCATGCTTTCCGGTTATTACCCGTCCCTTGTGTGTTATGAAGGTTTTTATGCATGTAAACGGTGTGCAGAGTCAAAACCCTCAAAGTACACCCTGTAGCGAGTAAAACTCTAAACACAGAAAAATACCTCCCCAAAACGCCTCGTTGGAGATACGTCACTGCCCATTTGAGTCTTCCATTTAGTTCCGGGTACCGCCTGATGTCATGCGGTACCCGGAACGAAATGGACCAATCCCGAAGAGCTATGGCCACACCAGCAGCGTCGTGTTCCTCCTCCAGAGGTTCGAAGAACTGGCATTTCACAGACGAAAGCTTCCAAAACATTGCCCAGTTTGAGACCCGGATATGCACAGCTTGTTTGGACCGTTTGGAGCAGGGGAAGATCTGGGTATACAACCTGTAAGTTTGCATTGTTATTTGTGTATTTATCAAACAAGACTGTTTAAATGTGTAAACTGTGTTGGACTGCTAAGCCATTGACACAGTGCTAACTAAGTTGCTAGAGTTTCCATATATCAACTCTAATATCAGCAGATGGCCTTGCATACATGTATCTCATAGCAGGAGAATGTCTGCATTCACACACAAAATACCTATTGACAGTATACTCCGGGTGATTTGCCGGTCAGTCGCGAAACGTAATTACATTATAGCTGGCGTATAGCGATCTAACACACGGAGCTAGAGCTAGTTTCGGTCAGAAAAACATTTTTGTGATGCTACGTTGCTAGCGTTTAAAATATATCAACTACAATGTCAGCAGATGGCCTTACATGTTTGTCATGGCAGGAGAATGTCTGCAGTCACACACACGGAATACTCATACAGTATACTGTACTGTGATTTACCGTACATTGTGACCGTACATATACTTGCATGTAGCTAACGAGGGCTAGCTGTATGCTAGCGCAAAACAATGTATTCATGCAAGTTACATTGTATGAACCGAACGTAGCAGAATACCCGTATACGATTGCAATTATAAACACGTTATTGCTAGCCTAATATGAACCACTAGCTTTTGTTCATAGTAGTTTTATTACACTGCATTATAGTTGCCTTTCCTCCAAGCTAACGTTCATATCGTGTTAGCTACCAAGGTAAACAAAGCTAGGTTAGCATATTAGCAGGCAAGCTGTTCATTACACAACTACTACTAACGAATCTAAAACAACTAAGTTTCTCTAATATTTTGTGATTTGCATTTGATTTCGTCCAGCCAGATCCTGGCGGACAATCCATGACGGGGACGGGACTTCTACTACTACTGAGGCCTCGTGCTAAAAGGCACCGCACCGCACCGGCTGTGCGCAGGCAAGATGCGAGGAGGAATGGATGATATACCGTGTATATATGTATATTTATGTTCATTTTGTACATTTCTAAAAATAAAGTTTAATGGAAATACTTAGTAGGCCTATCCTTTCTTCCCTGAATTCATATATAGCAAACCATGATTTGATTTCTCATCAAACAGTAGTAGTTTATAACGGGTAAAAATAACTTACTCTTTGTTATGAGAGTAGCTCGTAGGCCACAACGGAAAGACAAGGAGACATACACGAGTTTACAAAACCACGGCACATTTATTGTAGTAAATGCAGAGACAGGTGGTCGAGGGGAGAGGGTCGCTCAGTTCGTCCTTCTGCAGCCGCTTTGGAGAGAGACTCCGGGCCGCTGGATTAATAGCACCGGCTACGGAGGTGTCCGTGATCGCGCTGATTACCCTCTTCAGCTCCACCCCACCGTAAGACAAAGGCCCTGAGGCCGTCACACTCTTCTATAACAACAGTTAAAATATATATGTATATAAAATATACCGCTGTACCGACGCCATGATAAGACTGATGTTACGCTGAGAGCAGCCGGGAAAAGCACTGACATGGGCGCAGCCTCTCTGGTGGTTGACTAATCAGAACGAGTGGCCGAGCTGACCAATCGGAGCACACTAGGCTCACAGGGAGGGGGGGGCAAGAGCTCCAACGAGTCGTTTAGTGGAGAAAGTGAATACTGCTGAATACACATGCTTGACAGAGATGCTGTATGCGAAACCAATGTGAGTTTGGGAAAATTGCACAGTATAAATCTATTTTAGTTATACCTCAACAATGTAATTATGATCAGTGGAAATGGCCATGACATGGGCCCTTTAATATATTTTTAGATTTTATGATTTGATTTCAGAATTTACCAAACACTAATTATTCAAAGTAGAGTATTTCATTTTATATACGGTAATACTAAGAAGGCATAGGCCTATATGATGATATAATGTTTGACATTATGTCATGATTTTAGTTTTGTGTGTCAAGTCATGGGTATATTTTTGAAGTTCTGTTCTCCCTGTTTTTTGCGGCTCCCTTCCTGTGTTCACCTGTTGCCCTTGTGTTTCTGCCTCCCCTGCCCAGCTGTGTCTTGTCCTGTGATTACCCTTCTGTGTATTTAGTCTTGTCTTCCCTTTTGCTCCATGTCTAATCGTCGTCTCTTCTTGTCCATCATACCTGAAATCACATTCACTGTCGGTGTGTAAAAGAGTGACTCTTGGTGGGTAATCACGGAGCAGTGGAAGCTTCAGCACGAAGTGGACATTTTCTATAGATCATTCACAGTCTTTGTGTTGTACTGCAGTTGATCTTTGGACTTTGGAATAGCGCTTTGTTCATCTGAGTTATCTCATTAATAAATGTATTTGTTGACTTTGAAACTGTAGCCTTTCATTCTTGAACATAGCAGTATATCAAACTGATATAAACTCCTAAAGGTCAAAGTTTGGAAACGTTATTTCGGTCAATTATTCCTCCCCTTTAATAATTCCAATTGGTGTTGTATTTTATATCGTTGGAAAAGCCTGATTAGTCACCTTTACAATGAGGTACAACTTGTAAGGATTGGTGCATTCGTGGAATGAGCAACACAGCTAACCGTGTGGGTAGCGACCCAAAAAAATGTGCCACAGAGCCAGGATCATCACAGAGTACCTCCATCATTTGGGAGTGGAGAGGAAGGAATGGCCTGCCGTGTGCCCAGACCTCAACCCAATTGAACACTTGGGCCAAAGGATCAGCTTGGGTGTGCTGTACGTGCGAGAGTGACCAACGCAACCATGTTGGCTGACTTGCGACAAATCCTGGTTGAGGAATGGGATGCCATCCCACAGCAGTGTGTGACCAGGCTGGTATTATTAAAGGGGAGGAATAATCGACCGCAATAACGTTTCCAAACTTTTTTTGAGGAGTTTATAAACGAGGGTCTTACAGTCCACTACTCAGACAGAAAGCAGCAGGTTTTTAATAAGGGCCTCCAGCAGACAGACAGCTCTGAGGCCAATGAGATAGAAACATGACATCTATCAGTCACATCAGTAAATGAGACTCCATACATCCCCCATGTAACATCTGTAAAGTGTTATATCTATATTTATTTATTTCAGTCACTGTGAGTTTCATCATTTGGCTGTAAGGTCATTGATCCTTCTTCTTATTCTTTAAACTAAGATACGTGTTGAACGTTATTTAAACCACTGGGGTACAGGGTGTGTCGGAGGACTTTCTCTCCTGAACCGTCTCCTCCTGTTGAACCTCTTATGGAGAGCAGGCACCACATTAAACAAGATAAGAGTATGACATGTCACAAGACTGTTTCAGTTACTTTGTGGTCCCATAAGAGTGTTCTTCTTTACAACCGACTCTCAGATATGAACGGGAAGTACGAGATATGTTGTAATAATAAACTGCATTGAGTCATCTCAAGTAGCTGCACTACTGAGATGACTCAATGCAGTTTAGCATTATATATTATATATATATAATATACAATTGAAAAAGAATAACCTCAAACATGTGGTTTAACAGTTTGTGCTCAGTCCTGTAGTTCCAGTGAGAAGTGTGTCACTTTTAGAGGATGATAACATGCCCCCTCCCTTCAGTGAACAAGGAGAAGTTTCTTTGCTCAGTGTCGAGATAGAAAGACATACTTCTCTGTCGTTTGGTGATGGGAGAATGAGAGGTGCACCATAGAGAGTATCCTGACTGGCTGCATGACGGCCTGGTACGGCAGCTGCACCGACCTCAATCGTAAGGCTTTACAGAGGGGGGTGAAAACTGCACAGCAGGACCAGGACGGAGCTGCCATCCATGGAGGACCTTTACTCCCAGCGGCTCAGGAAGAAATCACTACGGATTATCAAAGACCCCCATCACCCCAGCCACAAACTGTTCAGTCTGCTGCCGTCTGGCAGGCGGTACTGCAGCATCCGGACGAAAACCACCAGACTCAGAGACAGTTATATCTCTCACAGGCAATAAGACTGTTAAACACCTGAAACTGTTGAAACAACATCCATAACATTCATCTGCTACTTAGAAATTATTTATCTATTTATCTAATATATCATTCCAATAACTTGCATATAGACTCTTATTTCACTATTTCACTTTTTTTAAACTATTTTTCTTTTTGCATTTACTATTTAATATTTACTTGCACTATATGTTTCTGTTTTTCTGTATTATTGTGTTGCACTGTTGGAGAAGCCTGTGACTTAACATTTTCATCAACATAACTACTCTGTAGCTATGTTAGTTTGACAAATAAAGAACCTTGATCCTTGAACCTTGTGTTGGAAAGATTTTGAAACGTTGTTCAAGACAAACTTACTGAATCGCATGAAGACACAAAAGAGAAACTAAAAACATATTTAACCAACGCTTTGTTATAAATTGAAATGCCATAATGCCAAAAAGGACTTTACACATCAAGGGTGACCTTTTGTTGGTGGATAAATATAAAGTTGAATGTGTGCTTCGTGAAGGGAAGAGATTTCAGAGTCATGCTGAGTTGTCAGCCTCTATATGTGGAGAGTTTAAAACTCAGCAGAAAGGACACACACTATCTCTGCCAGAAACAGGACCTGTCCTAACTTTTTGACAAAAGTATTATACCAGCTTGTCCTTTTTTTGTAAACCTCTTTTAAAATCAGGCAATCAGTCGGCTACACACAGACACGGGTCTATGTGATCCTAAGAAATGTACATAAAAATGGCATTTTTAATAGATGCTGAAATGAAACCCTGGTGGACAGATTGGAGTTTCTTTCCCTCCACTTCACATGAACAGAGAGAACAATGTTGACTGTGCCACAGAGGAAGTGTGAGTATTGGAATCGGACCAGAGTTTGAATAGTTTTACTCAAGCCTGCTTTTAGCTTAAACAAACACGTTGTAAGAGTCATGTTACTGGAGAAAGTGGAGACACGTCAAACAGCAAGAATACAAACTAAATTATTGTACTGTGCACAATGCAGCACTATAGTGCAATGCAACAGGCTAAAAACTGTTGGGGAAGATTTTATTTTATTTAAATCAAAAAGTCCAAAAGAAAGTAGAACTTTCCATACTGTATATTCTCTAACACAAGTTATTTTAAAGTTTAACTTTAAAAGCGCCAAAATCTTTTTCTCTGATACATTTTCTTAATGCCTGCCACTAAAACTGGAGGCCTGTCGCTTTGGATAAAAGCGTCTAACAAGTAACATGTAATGTAATGTAATCTAAAACTAAAAGGGTGACATCACACTCCACATTCCCAAATGTGTTCTCAACATGCTAAATTAAAGTTTCCCTTACACCCGGCGCTAATACTCGTCTCTGGGCTTGTCTCCCAGCCTTGCAGCTTTGTTATAAATGAGAGCACTGTCCCTGGTTAACATGGATCACTGTAAGAGTTTTGTCGTGCTATAAAGTCATTCATCCTCTGTTCTCTGTTTCTCTGGATCGACTTCACATTGTAAATAAAACAATGCTTCAATGTTATGTATGATAATACTAAAAGTGTTTCTTTACCTTTGGAAACCAGAAACCGAGCTGCAACAGCCTAATGCATGATGGGAAAAAGTAAGAAACAGAATGGCACGTCTTAAAAAGATGAAGTGCTACCAAAAGGACTTCACACATCAAGGGTGTCCTACTGGTTTACAACACAACACTTGGGAAACATTAAACATGTTTTGGAAAAACCTTGTAAGTGTTCCTCGTGAAATGAAAGAGATTGCAGTCATGCAAGCGTAAAGAATGTTTAAACTTTGGACCAATGTCCAATTCCTCCATGACACACAGCTTACAGGACACATTCAGTATATCATCCGGAAACAAGGAACGGTCCTAACTTTGTGACCAAAGAATGATACCAGCTTCTCCTTTTTTTGGTTAACCTCTTTTCCAAATCCCCCAGTTGACCCTGTTGCTTCTGCTGTATATCCTGTAAACATATTAAGTGTTATTGTTGCGAGAATAAAAGATGGTCAACCGGTTCGAGTAGAAAGTCTCTATGGAATACACAATGTAAAATATAAACACACCCTAGATTCTAGAAGACACTATAAAAGAAGAAAATACAACTACTAAAATCAAAACATGGTAATACAAACGTTGGACAAGTGTGCAAAGTAGTTGATATTTGCAATGTGTTCAAATGTGATTTTAATATGTGCAGATGCAGAAAAAGAAGACATAGTGGAGAAACGAAGAATAATCCTGCAGGCTTTTTATGCTCAAAATATGAACTGAAGACAAGAACAATTACAATTTAGATATTTATCTTTATTTTCTTCACTTTAATGTAATTTACTGCAACGACATGTCGGGAAACCCCCTCAAGGCGGCCCCATGCATAGCGAGCCGTAAAGTCCCCTACACACCAGGCAGTCACCAGAGAACTCGCCGACATCCGACACCGACAGATCCATCGACGAGTTCCCCTGCGTCTTGGCCGTGTGTACACCGCTTTACTTCAGCCGAGCACGTACGAACTGCGCATGCCTGAGTGGCAATAACTCTCCTTACCAGCAGGCGGCGGTAGTGTGTATTCGTCATTCAAAATAGGCAACAACCGGAAGACAGAGAAGAAGAACAGACTGATATAAACAAACAAATAGCGTGTGCGTTCCATTTTCACTCTCTTCCATCGAAAACATGTTTTAGAATATAAAAATACATGCATGATGAAATGAGCACATAAAGTGCAGACATACTATCAAATCACAGTTAATAGACCTGCAGCTGATGATCGCAGTGTTCTGGCGGGTGTGTAGTTTATTGAGTCAGCAATGTAGTAATGTATATAATGTAATAATGGCCACTTCTTGCTAAATTTACGATGAGATGAAAAACCGGACTTGACCAAACAAATCACGGAGCTCTCAGCAGAGGACAGCCGGGGACGCTCCCGCCGATATCAGAGATGTCCCTGCTATGTGTGGGAGGTAAGAGAGGACATTTAAGGGCTATGTTTGATGTCTTTAAGTATCACCTGCTGGTGTTTAGCTGCTGTCTTGTGCCTTTTAAATCGTTTGTTTACGTCCCTCACTTCCGTTTCGCTTCTCATTTGCTAGCTGAACAGCTGATCAGAGTGGTTTCTTGGCCCGATAGCTTGTGTCCGACACCCGGCCGATTCAACATGTTGAATCGGCCGGGTGTCGATCGTGAAAGGCCAAATAAGGCGTGTCACGGCCGAGGGTTCGGGACACACCAAATTGATTTTGGGCGACAAGGAACCCGTTTTCGCCCAACAACGCAAGACGGCCGATATCGGCCTGGTGTGTAGGGGCCTTTAGAAACTCCGGGGGGGACGACGACGACGGGGACGACTTTCCTGGCATTGATCCGGAGTCCGGAGTCTCCGGACCAGTGACCTTGTATAAAATTCACAAGTGGACCTTTAATAAAAAAGTTTGAGTACCCCTGGTCTACAGACTGTGTAGGCAAACAGAGTGTTTTATAGTATCTAACGTGGGCTAAAAGTCTCAGTTTCATGCCACATGTGTGTTACTGCTGCCGGTTCGTCAGGCTGCCGCGTCACTCCCCGAAAACGCACACACACGTTACTACAGTTTATATGCCTTATATAGAAACATTATTGACCAACAATGCCAACAAAGTGTAAAAACTCATATGGGCTACTTACGTCAGTTGTGGGTCTTCTCAGAGGGAAAAAAGTAAAAGTGTTTGTTGCTCACTGCCTCTTCTCCTAATTTGACTTTAATTCCCTCCCTCTTTCAATGGGTGGAGTGGAGTCATTCACCACCTAATGGGACAGGACTGAAGTCGTTTTTACTCCAAATGTGAAACATGAAACAAATGATAGAAATAAAACATGTGCTATCTATTACAAAATTAACTTTAATATTTAATAACATTACTAAACAAGGAAGCAGTAGTAGAATAATAATTCAGATATTTTACTTGAGTAAAAGTGGCAATACCACACTTCATAAAACAATGTTTGACTCTGCCAAGTAAGTTAAAGTGTAAACTAAAGGTATTTTAGTCAGGAACTTTTTTTAATCTGAATTGGGGTGGGGTCTACATATTAAGTAACAAATAAAGGAAATAAGATTATAAAAAGTCATAGATAACAAGCTTTGAAGCCAACATGGAAATCTGGCGATTTGCCATTGCACGAAGACCCTCAGATTTGTGAGGGTATTGCATGATATTTGGCATCCAAGATTCCCAATTCACAACACCCTGGTCCAGCTCATAAAATACATAATTGATAGAGGCTGTTGTTAATAAAGCACAAAATATCTAGAAAATGATTGCCTGAAAAGTGAAGGTACAAAAAGAGAAGATCCAGCTTAACTTTCACCTGGAAATGTCCTCTTTGACCCCACCTGCAAACTGAAATGCAGTCAGTCAGGTCAACTTACACTCAGGTTGATAATGTTGTTCTGCACAAACAGTGGCATGTTTTATTGTAGGAACCATCTGCTCTTGATATAAAAGCAGGAACCAATGTCTGTTTTCGTCTTGCTGGAACTGAAAGCAAACATTGGTGCCTGTCTTTATATCATGAGCACCAACGGCATTTTTAATCAGATTTTAAAATATGAAAAGCGGTTTGCCACTTAAGAATTTTTGGGATTTTTATAATTGTTCTCCCGATAGATGCTGAAATGAAACCCTGGTGGACAGATTGGAGTTTCTTTCCCTCCACTTCACATGAACAGAGAGAACAATGTTGACTGTTGACAGAGGAAGTGTGAGTATTGGGTCAGAGTTTCAACAGTTTTACTGAAGCCTGATTTTAGCTTAAACAAACATGTTGTAAGAGTCATCTTACTGCAGAAAGTGGAGACACATCACAGAGCAATAATAAAAACCAAATTAGTGTACTGTGCATAATGAAACACTATAGTGCAATGCAACAGGCTAAAAACTGTTGGGGAAGATGTTTTTGTTTAAATCCATACTGTATATTCTCCAACACAAGTTATTTTAAAGTTAAACTGTAAAAGTGCCAAAATGTTTTTTTCTGATACATTTTCTTAATGCCTGCCACTAAAACTAAAAGGGTGACATCACACTCCACATTCCCAAATGTTTTCTCAACATGCTAAGTTAAAGTTTCCCTTACACCCGGCGCTAATACTCTTCTCTGGGCTTGTCTCCCAGCCTTGCAGCTTTGTTATAAATGAGAGCACTGTCCCTGGTTAACATGGATCACTGTAAGAGTTTTGTCGTGCTATAAAGTCATTCATCCTCTGTTCTCTGTTTCTCTGGATCGACTTCACATTGTAAATAAAACAATGCTTCAATGTTATGTATGATAATACTAAAAGTGTTTCTTTATTGAGCCACATAAATATATATATATATATATATATATATATATATATTTATATCTTTACTTACACCAACAGTGAAATCCACAAATACAGACATTGACAATAAGTGAATGAGACAGGAACAAAAACCATCAGGTGACACGACCAGATTACAAATCTAAATAACTGACAAAAATAATAAATAATAAATTAATACAATAAAAATATGAATCAATTAAAATGAATCAATGCACAAAAGGACAAACATAAAGGCACTCGGCAATACAACCATTCCCAAGCAGCTATTCACTTTGGCTTTCAAGAACATTCAGCCACATATTAACCAAACGTCTTTCTCCTTTCTACTGCAGCTGACACACGTGTTACTTATAGACACGTAGATTTGCTTATAATTAATCAGCAAGATCATTAAACTCCTGTACGCCAACTATTATGTTTACCTTTGGAAACCAGAAACCGAGCTGCAACGGCCTAATGCATGATGGGAAAAAGTAAGAAACAGAATGGCACGTCTTAAAAAGATGAAGTGCTACCAAAAGGACTTCACACATCAAGGGTGTCCTACTGGTTACAACACAACACTTGGGAAACATTCAACATGTTTTGGAAAAACCTTGTAAGTGTTCCTCGTGAAATGAAAGAGATTTCAGTCATGCAAGCGTAAAGATTGTTTAAACTTTGGACCAAATGTTCAATTCCTCCCCGGCAGCCTCAGTCACACAGCTTCTAATGTGGAGAGTGTGAACACAGCAGGAAGGACACACTCTGTCTATCTTCCAGAAACAGGAACTGTCCTAACTGTGTGACCAAAGAATGATGCCAGCTTCCTCTATGTGGTTAACCTCTTTTCCTAGTATGTATAAAGTCAGCCTTTGACAGTTAACCATGGAGGGGAAGCAAGGAGAAATGTTTCCAAGTGGTTCATTAAGATCACTTTTAAAGGTGGGGTGGGTCATTTTGGAGAAACCAGCTGGAGTGCGCTAGAATTTGAAAATACACAGCCGGAGAAAATCTGCCACTTCCTTACAGAGCCCCTCCTCCAACACACACGAACGCGCACATGACCAATGAGGGCACGAGATAAGTTTGTGCACAGATGGAAGGCTGACAGGCAGGTAGGCCATCCAGTTATTTTAGCCGGGCCGGCTAAAAGGTTTGTGCACATCTCAGGAAGGATTGTGGTCCACTCCTCTCTGAAGATCCTCTCCAAATCATTCAGGTTTTTAGGCTGATGTTTGGCATCTGGAAGCTTCAGCTCCCTCCACAGATTTTCTATGGGATTAAGGTCCGGATACTGACAAGGCCCCTCCATCACCTGAATGAGCTTCTTCTTTAGCCCCTCCTGTGTTGCCTTGGCCGTATGTTCAGGGTCATTGTCCTGCTGGAAGACCCCTCCATGACCCATTTTCACTGTCCTGACTGCTGGCTGAGGGAAGGAGGCTATCGGCCAAAGTTAAGACTAAAAAAACACAAACACTTCTGCACATTGGTGTAACATATAAAACAAAACTGCATTAAATCATGCAATATTTTAAGATTTTAATTTGACATTAAATAAAGTATTTATTTATTTAATTTAACTATGAAATGAATAATGTTATTCTTCCGTGAGTTTCACCCCGCTCGCTCCAATGACAATTTGACCATTTAGTAAGGTAAAAAGCAAAAAGTAGAAACGCCTCTCAGACGCTCTTCCGTTTACTGGTTTAATAAAGAAAAACAAATGATCTGAAGATACACGTAGGGGAGACCAGCTACAGTTGGAACACGGGTCGGTTTTAACACCTTCAATATCTCCAATCACAAACAAGCTCGAGTGATGAAACTCACTCTGCACATGCGCAGATAGATGGTCAGATCGCTGAGAAAAAACGGAGCCACGTTTGAATTTCTCGCGTAAGATATCAGCAAAAGTGTTTCTGAGGTAAAATATTAACTACAATTATATGATGTATTTTTTGGATACTGTCTTGAGTTCAAATGTCTAGGAATCCAAACTAGTATTATTAGAATCACTGTTTTGTAAGCTACAAATATAACTGAATATGGGTCAAGCTAGCAATCATGCAGGTTCACAGGGGGTGAAAGCAAGACTGGTGGTCCTGGGACGGTTGTAACGGGACGGTTGTAACATGGCACATTTACAATGATGGCTCATTTGCTTGAATTATCAATTGTTCATTCAAGCATACAGTTGTATTGTTGATTGGTGCATTGTCCCTGTAAAAATAAACAGAATAAAATACTGTAGGCCTAAAGTGTGTGTGTGTGTTTACAGTATGTCAAATGTCAGAAAGAGGAAGACAGACAGGGGAGTGCCACTTGCTCTGCTGCAGAGGGCCTCAAATGAAGTTGAGAAGGGCAAATCATTCAGGGAAGTGGCAAAGTCCCTGGATATATGCCATGTCACCCTGTACCGGTTCCATACAAAGAGGCTGAGGTTGGAGAGTCAGGGATCACAAACACCCCCAAGAGTAGGCTACTGGACACCAAAGAAGGTGTTCTCAACAGAGCAGGAGATGCTTTTGAGAGACTACCTGATGGAGGCAGCTGATTTATACTATGGTCTCAGCTCAAAGGAGGTAGGTCTACATAATTAAGGTAGAAGCACCTCTCAGAGAACAGTTTAATCCTTCACAGAGGATGATGCTGTGTGTTATCTGTTATCCTGTTCATTGTTCATTGTTTGTTGGAGGATGTGTGAAACCCCATTCAAATCTTGTTGCCTTAGAATTTGACAGCTTTCCCTCTTTGTTGTCATGTAGTGTGAAAAAAGGTAACCGTTATTAACATGTTACAACATGTTTTTAATACATTTTCCAACCTGTACTTATTTCATAAAAACATCTTAAATACATTGTTTCAGTAGCTGACATATTGATAATGTATAATATAGCAAAATGGCTATCCTATTGTAAATGTTTTTTTACTTATTGGGGAAAAGCCCAAAAAGTGTTGCAACTGTCCCTCTGGTCTCCCCTACTCACAGGGTTCACATCAGGACCTTTATATCATTGGCTCCTGCTAACCGATCTGCCGTTGAGCCCTAGTGGAAACGCAAACGCCGCCCTCTCCCTCTGTAACTCTATAGCTTTGAACTACACCTGTTGTTGTAATCGGACATATTCAGACATGAAAACCAGAAAACAGAACTGTCAGCACTGAGGTCTCTGCAGTCTCAACTATTTAAAGGTAAGAACACATGTTTCTACTTTTTTAAATATATCTTACTGCCAGCGACGTGCAGTCAAGCCTCACCTGTCATACTCCAATGTAACATGTAGAAAAACAACTAAAGAAAAACTAAATAGTAATAATAATAAAATGTCTCCACTGATCTGTGTTGTAAGTGTGATTTCTGTATGATTCCAATCGCTTTTTATAGTCAAAATCTATATTTTGCCGAGCTCCGCTACAACTACATGGGAGCGATGAGGAGTGACCCCACAGAAACTGTCTGGAAAGCGGGCACTAAGCGCATGCCTGTTACCATCTCACTGGATGTCACCAATGTAATGTTTGTAGATCCCTTTATTACATTTATCCTCGCCATCCATAGTCTCTAAATAACTTATTTCACGTATATATTTAGGCCCGCTGGTCTCATCATACAACGGCAATGACAAAAGCACCTGGGGCCTCATTTATAAAGGGATATACGCTCAAAAAATGGCGTACGCCAGTTTCTACGCAATGTTTGCGATTTATAAAATACTAACTTGACGGGAAAATGTGCTGTCCTCCACGCAAACTCTAACACATGCGTACGCACTAAGCACACAAACGGGAGAGACGAGAAACTGCCACACCGTTGGCAGAAGGAAGAATGGAGAGAAATATGTGGAAATAATACCATAAATAAAATGTTACCTCATTTATCAAATATGAATAATTCATTTTCAAACATTGATTAAAGCCAATCTTAAAATGATTAAACAAACGCCTGTTTGAGACTCCTCAGTGCACACAAAAACATAACTTGGAGAAATAAATAAATACGGATATGCTATTTAAAACCACCTCGAATATGTTGTGTTAATGTTATGAAATGTTTTCTCATAAATGATGTGGTAAGCAGGAGGACAGAATAACGTCTAAACTGACGCCGTTTTGCATTTCTATAGGTTGTGATTGATTGATTGATTGATTGATTGATTGATTGAAAAGTTTATTAACAGCTTGTATATTGGGTACAGTACAGTACAGCTCAAAACATACAATTGTTAAGGGGATGCAGACCAGAGAAAGACTTTCGTCTTGTTTACATCAGGGTCCCCCATTTCCAATTCATCATATCATTTAAGACATATAAGACATATTTGACATACAGATGGCTTATTTACAATTTACATACAGGTGGTTTTTTACATACAGATGGCTTATTTACAATTTTCATTTTAGATTGATTTGTAGATACGAGCATGGTTTTATATACTATCACGTTTAATCGTGTGTTATGCCGTTTGCCAAGACTTGATAAGTCGCTCATAAAACACAAGAGGTATGGAAACTAAGAACACCCTATGTGGTAAATTGTACAGCTAATATAACACAACACATTAGTTGTATTTCCTTTAACTGGTGGATTATGGATATATAGTTGCTGATCGACAGCTGGAACTCAAACCACCAAATACGACAAAATAATTCAGATCCAGTCGTCATGACTACACTCCGGAGGGATTCCCCGATCATTTCTTACAGTTTCTCATCAAGGGGGTGTCTCCTGTCCCCGGTACAAACACACTGCCCGAGGAAGGTTATGTGTATTTTTTTTGGTTAAGCTCTTTCCAATTGCCCCAGTTAAGACTGCTTTTGCTGCAGTTTCTGTGAACAAAGTGCACAAAACTAATTAACACGTCTACACTCTGCTACACACAGAGACCGGTATATGTGATCATAAAGAAATGTACATAAAAATACTACTTCATTTTCAGGTTATTCTCATGCAACTATTTTAATTGTCTATTTTAGTTAAACAGTTTACAGTTTGAAGAATAATATGCACATTGAATATATTCAAACAAATGTAAGTAGCTTAAAGGTTACATTATATTATTATAATTTTTGTAACTTGGTATCAGTGTCTAGTTTATGAAAACAGGAACGTTTTTATTGTAGGAACCATCTGCTCTTGATATAAAAGCAGGAACCAATGTTTGTTTTGGTCTCGCTCGTCTCGCTGGAAGGGTAAGCAAATATTATAAGAGGTTTATAAAAAAGACATGCCACTCATACTATAGTATAATTTTTCTCTCCGAGAAATGATGTTACGAATCCACGGTCGATAGATTAGAGATTGGAGAGGCTTTCTCACAGTATTTGCATTTCCCTCCAATTTACATAAACAGAGATAACAATGTTGACTGTGGCACAGAGGCAGTTGTATTGGCATCTGGCCAGAGTTTCAACCGTTTTACTCAAGCTGGATTTTATCTTCAGAAAATACGTTATTTTAGTGAGTCATCTTACTGCAGAAAGTGGAGACACCTCACCCAGCAATAACAAAAACTACATTATTGAACTCTGCATGAATGCAAAAGCTGTCCCTTCAACCTCACAAATTCACTATTATTATTATTGTTGTTATTATTCAGAGAGATTCTGAAACAAACTAAAGGGGTTCAGTTGGTCCTGTATTTCAGTCTGTGTTCACTGATCTCAAAGCAGAAAGTATTTCCTGATTCAGTTCAAATAAAATATAATGTTGATATCTGGCACCACCTACTGTTCCTGGTGTCAGTCCTCTGTGCAATAAGTAATGTGGTAAAGACAGACTGTGTGTTTTCTGATGTGTGACATTGGTGTGTGTGTGTGTGTGTGTGTGTGTGTGTGTGTGTGTGTGTGTGTGTGTGTGTGTGTGTGTGTGTGTCCTCTCACAGGGAGAAGATGATCTTCCTCATCCTGCTGCTCCTCTTCCTCACCCCCTGTGTCTCTGGTTAGTTTACTCCTTTATTTCCCACTCAGACACATTGAATATTGTTGAAAATCTTTTGAGTCACGTTTTACCTTTTCATAAAGAAGCATCTTAGAGCTCTTTGGTATGGAACACTATTAGTGCAAGGCAAGAGGGTCAAAACTGAGGAGGGGGATTCTGATTTATTTAGCTTTTTTAAAATGTCAAGAAGTGGAGCTTTCAATATATTCTCTAACAAAAGTAGTTTGTTATTAAAAGTTCAATGTTTATTCTTAATAATTAAACTTTAAAAGTGCCGAACTGTTTTTTCTGATACATTTTTCCTAATAACTGCACTCAAATTGAAAGATTGATATTTGACTCGACATCTTGGCTTTTTTCTTAACATGTTAAATAAAAAAGTAAAATAGTCCTTTTCTTCTTTATTTCCCTCATACCCTAATACTCTTCCTCACCTGAGGAGACCTCTGTCTCTGGTTAGCTTCAGTTAGTCTCTTTAAAGCTGTTCTCAGTAAAGCAGCACAGAAACATAGCTGCAGTTTAAAGAGTCCCTCTGTGTCTCCTCCACAGGAACATAGCTGCAGTTTAAAGAGTCCCTCTGTGTCTCCTCCACAGGAACATAGCTGCAGTTTAAAGAGTCCCTCTGTGTCTCCTCCACAGAAACATAGCTACAGTTTAAAGAGTACCTCTGTGTCTCCTCCACAGAAACATAGCTCTAGTTTAAAGAGTCCCTCTGTGTCTCCTCCACAGGAACATAGCTACAGTTTAAATAGTCCCTCTGTGTCTCCTCCACAGTAACATAGCTACAGTTTAAAGAGTACCTCTGTGTCTCCTCCACAGAAACATAGCTCTAGTTTAAAGAGTCCCTCTGTGTCTCCTCCACAGGAACATAGCTGCAGTTTAAAGAGTCCCTCTGTGTCTCCTCCACAGGAACATTTGTAGTGAATGTGACTCAGACTTCCTATCAGGCAGAGGAGAACCAGAACATCACCCTGGAGTGGACCTTCAGCACCAGAAGAGAAACTTCCCTCAGATCCATTTCTACCATCTGTCAGCTGTTAACTGAGACCAGAACCTACTTCATGTTTCATCTCCATCAAGGTGTTGAATCCCCAGAGTCTCAGGATCCAGAGTTTGCAGGACGAGTCCAGTGGGACAAAGACGTCCTCACAGAAGGACGCCTCACACTTCATGTCTCCAGACTCAGGACCAATGACTCTGGGTTTTATGTGTGTGACATACTCGTCACACCTGGTGGGACTAACTCTAGGAGATGTTGGCTCAACGTCACTGGTGAGTAAACTCCATTCATCTTTGTTATAATGTTAAACTCTCAGTACGAGAACCTGAGAAATGTTGTAGATGTTTAGTTTTCTTTATCAGGGAAATGTCTTTGACACAGAGTTGTTTGGTGTTTTTACAGCAGCGACACATTGGAACAAACCTGAGACTCCAAACACAGGAAGACGGGGAAGGATTGGCCTCTACTCAGCGTTTGCACTGGTTTCTGTTCTACTTGCTCTATGTGTCTGTGTGCTTCTTAACTTCAGACGACAAGCAGCCAGTGAACAGGGTTCAGACTCAGCGAGTGGACCAACTGAAGCTCTTTGACACTATGTGTTACATTAATGCAAATCTATGAATATTGCACAGTCCTGCACAATACTGACTCTTTGAAATCGGCCACGGTCTGACACTTTACTTCGGGTATACTGTACATCTTATCTTTCTTTCATTAAGAGATCAACTAAAATGACCAAATGTGATTTCTGAGAGAGGCATTGAATCCCCAGAGTCTCAGGATCCAGAGTTTGCAGGACGAGTCCAGTGGGACAAAGACGTCCTCACAGAAGGACGCCTCACACTTCATGTCTCCAGACTCAGGACCAATGACTCTGGGTTTTATGTGTGTGACATACTCGTCACACCTGATGGGAGGAACTCTAGGAATTGCTGGCTCAACGTCACTGGTGAGTAACCTCAGTAGAAGTCTAGAGGCTCCAGAGAGCTAAATACTAATGCATCTACGTCAAGTATGTTGCCGCTAATATTGGATCATATTCATATCATATTATTGGAACAGTTAACATTTGGAAAAGGAAATAGCAGATACTCAACAAAGTATGAATGAAAGACCAAAAGAGTCCTGCTGCTCAAATCTCAAGAACGGCTTGTTTTAACTGTTTAAAATGTGCACAACTCATTTTAAAATAAAACTCTTCTCACAAACCAACTGTGATCCAAACCAGCCCCACACAGAACTCATTTTAGTGGAAAAGGGGAAACTGAGAAGCTGGAACCACAGGAGGTTTTTCAGAAGAATGAAGGTTGCAGATTGTCATGTTTTCACTCTAGATTAAACCTGTTATATATTAACACTAAAATGGTTCCTCATGTTATATTCTGTCCTTTTCCACAGCTGCTGAAGAGCTCCAACCTCAGAGACCAGAGAGTTGGACAGGTGTTTGGGTTACTGTTGGAGTGTCAGCAGCTGTTCTGGTTTTCTTTGTTGTCAGCATTTGGAAAGTTTGTATTCCTAGATATGAGAGAAGAACCCACAATGCAGTCATACAGATGGAGAGTTTATCAGAGAAACAAACCATCAGGACTTACATATCTCCGTCTGAATCTGAGCATAAAGTGAGACTCTCCAACATCTGATTTAAGAGTCAGAAAGGACCTCAGTGTAACCTCTGTAAAGTGTCATATTTATATGTATTTATTTCAGTCATTACTGTGAGTGTTATCATTCAGCTGTAAGGTCATCAAACCCTTTGTTTACTGATGGATATTGTTACCATGCTGCACTTAATGTCATTCTCAAATGTTACACATTATAAATACATCAATTTTATTTACTTTTTGACTTAAAAGTGACACAACCTGCATTGAATGTCCTACAGGAGGAAATATTTGGAAATGTCGTATTGGATCGACTTCAAAGTGTTAAAATGCTTTATTGCTAGTTATTATAATAAAGGTGTTTATTCTTTCACCCTATTGTTCGTCCTCATGTCTCTCTGCTTCATGAACACTGCAGCTGCCTTGAATTCCTGCCAAGTCTTGAAAGTGAAACTAAAAACACACGGACCAATCAGGAGGCAGTAAACTGAGGGGGGGTTTCTAATTTGCATGCATCAGGGAAAGGCGACCAATGGGAACCTTTGCTTTATTAATAAGAGTGGACCGCTGATATTGAACGACTGCAATCAGCCAATCAGAGAGAAGGAGATACACTGCCTGCTTATTGATCTGAACAGCTGTTTTCTAGATGTAACTTATATGGTAGTGCAGTTCAGGGACCAATCATTGAGGGATGCTGTGATTCCTGCTGTCTCCAGACTCATGAGATCTCTCCACTTTCCAAAGGTTTACAGGTAAGACCACATCTTTGTTCTCCTGTTAGAAACTAAGGAGCTAAAAGACACGCCTCAATGACCTCGTGGTTATGAATTAAAGTGCGACCAAAACGACTGGAAACATCCGGGGTATCCTATTGGTTAAACTACAAAAAATACATCTGGGGAAAATGCTTTTTACACAGTATTTTGTGGAGAAAGAGCTTCCAGTTTCATGAACAATACAGGACTACAGTTTTCATTATTAATGTCCCTGTTTCTGTCTGAAGGCTGATCCAATTAGCAACCACACCCTTCCTCTCCGTGACACAGCAAACATCGACTGCACTCAATAGAGGGGCAGATAACTATATTAGTAATTCTAAAATAAATAAATAATAATTCTAAAAACATAATAAATAGTACAAAAGATATTATAAATATGATGATTTAGTAAATAATATGAATTATAATAATAAATTACGAAGGATAAATTGTATATAAAAAAATGTAAGAAATAATAATAGTTCAGATTATTGAAAGATTATTATAAAAATAAATAATGATGATAATTATAGTACAAAATAATAACTATAATAAATACAAAGAAATTATAAAAATAATAATAGCAAAAATCCAATAATAATAGTAAATAATAAAAGAGATTATAATAATAACAGTCAAAGACAGACTGCTGTATTATATAATCAGAAATCAGACCTTTATTCGTCCCACAGAGGGGACATGTACATTGTTACAGCTAAAGTGAAAAAAAAGAGGTACAAATAAAACACTATGTTCTGATTCAGTTTAAAGAGACGATAATATTGATATCTGGCGCCACCTAGTGTCAGAAGTTCATTACTGTTCCTGGTGTCAGTCTGAAGTATTGTGATAATAACTACAGACAGACTGTATGTCTTCTAATGTGTGTGTGTGTGTGTGTGTGTGTGTGTGTGTGTGTGTGTGTGTGTGTGTGTGTGTGTGTGTGTGTGTCCTCTCAGGGAGAAGATGATCTTCCTCATCCTGCAGCTCCTCTTCCTCACCTCCTGTGTCTCTGGTTAGTTTGTCTCTTTAAAGCTGTTATATGTAAAGCAGCACAGGAACATAGCTGCAGTTTAAAGAGTCCCTCTGTGTCTCCTCCACAAGAACATAGCTGCAGTTTAAAGAGTCCCTCTGTGTCTCCTCCACAGAAACATAGCTGCAGTTTAAAGAGTCCCTCTGTGTCTCCTCCACAGGAACATAGCTGCAGTTTAAAGAGTCCCTCTGTGTCTCCTCCACAGGAACATAGCTGCAGTTTAAAGAGTCCCTCTGTGTTTCCTCCACAGAAAACATAGCTGCAGTTTAAAGAGTCCCTCTGTGTCTCCTCCACAGGAACATTGCTGCAGTTTAAAGAGTCCCTCTGTGTCTCCTCCACAGGAACATACCTGCAGTTTAAAAAGTCCCTCTGTGTTTCCTCCACAGAAACATAGCTGCAGTTTAAAGAGTCCCTCTGTGTCTCCTCCACAAAAACCAAGCTGCAGTTTAAAGAGTCCCTCTGTGTCTCCTCCACAGAAACATAGCTGCAGTTTAAAGAGTCCCTCTCTGTCTCCTCCACAGGAACATAGCTGCAGTTTAAAGAGTCCCTCTGTGTCTCCTCCACAGGAACATAGCTGCAGTTTTAAAGAGTCCCTCTGTGTTTCCTCCACAGAAACATAGCTGCAGTTTAAAGAGTCCCTCTGTGTCTCCTCCACAGGAACATAGCTGCAGTTTAAAGAGTCCCTCTGTGTCTCCTCCACAGAAACATAGCTGCAGTTTAAAGAGTCCCTCTGTTTCTCCTCCACAGGAACATTTGTAGTGAATGTGACTCAGACTTCCTATCAGGCAGAGGAGAACCAGAACATCACCCTGGAGTGGACCTTCAGCACCAGAAGAGACACTTCACTCAGATCCATTTCTACCTACTGTTTCCTTTATACTAATGACCGAACCTCAGTTCTGTTTGAACTACGTGAAGGTGTTGAATCCCCAGAGTCTCAGGATCCAGAGTTTGCAGGACGAGTCCAGTGGGACAAAGACGTCCTCACAGAAGGACGCCTCACACTTCATGTCTCCAGACTCAGGACCAGTGACTCTGGGTTTTATGTTTGTGACATATTCGTCAGACCTGATGGGACTAACTCTAGGAGATGCTGGCTGAATGTGACTGGTGAGTATTTAAATTAAAACTTTTTTAATATGCAGATGGTAGCTCTATGTGAAATGGTAAATAAACATGCAGGTCATTAAAATATCTGATACAGAATAGTCTGAAAGAGGTTTTCTCCCCGTCAACATGATGTTACTAACTGTGTATTTTCCACAGCTGCTGCTGAGCTCCAAACTCAGAGACCAACAGAGAGTCCACAAGAAGTGAGAGAGGGAAACATCTGGATCTACGTTGGACTGACACTGTTATTTGTTTGTTTTTTTGTAATTCTTTCTTTTTCCTTTTTTCATTATGTTCCTTCTTCGTTAAAAATGTATTATTTTATTGTTTCTTTATTTCTTTTTTCTTTGTCTCTTTATTTTTATTTTTTTTATTTCTTTGTTTCTTTGTCTTTAACACATTTTTATTCTCCTTTTGTTTCTCATATTGTTTCTTTGTTTGTTTCTTTGTTTGTTCTTTTTTTTGTTCCTGTTCTCTTTTATTGTTTTTATAGACTTTTTCTGCATAAAAATTTACACGTATCCTTTCAAGAGAAAGGGGACTGCCTTGTTCCTCGCTTGAGTTTAACGGGAGATGACACAAGTCCATTTCTTAGGATGTCAGCTTGTGGGTTGGAGTATAGGAGTCGTACGCAACTTAAAAATCTACTCCCAGTACAATTCCAGTCAAAGATCGTCTAAGATAAGTCTCAGAAAACTACGTTATAAGAAAAGATGCTTTGTAGGAAGAAATGAATGTTTGCATTAAATCTAGTTAGGTGGAGTCGAAGGAATTCAAGTGTTGCTAAAGTGCAGCTGAAGTTATGTAATATATGTTAATGTAGGAACAGGTGTAGAAAAAGTTTACTTTCTTTTTCCTCCATTATCCAAAATGTGGTTTGTAAAGAGTCAGGATTTTTGTATTTGGTGCGTTGATGCTTATCTTCAAGAGACATGTATTTTTGTATTATTTTTGTACAGTAGCAGCGATGATAAAGACTGATGTCTCTCACTGAATTTGATTGTTAAACCAAAACAAAAACCTAAGCACTTGTTGATTTAATGTAGGCCTTGTATCTGATTCACCAGCACTTCCTATGGTATGTTCTTGTTTGAAGTGAATATATCTGCACTTTCCTTGTTTGGAGTTTGATTCTTTACGGTTTTTGCACTTATTTTAAGTCGCTTTGGAAAAAAGCATCAGCTAAATAATATTTAATGTATGTACATATTAAGCTGTCTTTGTAACAATGTACATTTCCCCTCTCAGGGACTAATAAAGGGATTCTGATAATATTCATTTTGAGTTAAAATACTAATGTTACTTTTTGCTATTTTTGTTACAAGGTGTGTGCATATGTGTTTCCAAAGGTGGAGTTGTGTGTGTGTGTGTGTGTGCGTGTGTGTGTGTGTGTGTGTGTGTGTGTGTGTGTGTGTGTGTGTGTGTGTGTGTGTGTGTGTGTGTGTGTGTGTGTGTGTGTGTGTGTGTGTGTGTGTGTGTGTGTGTGTGTGTGTGTGTGTGTGTGTGTGTGTGTGTGTGTGCGCGCACCATGCTTCTCTGGTGCTCCTCAGGGCCTTCATCCTTTTGGGGTCCACCCCCACGTAGTCCATACAGTACGTGCACGCCCGCCTCGTGCACGCTCCTCATCAGACTGATCGCTGCCTCCTTCAGCCATGCAGCGTTTCTGGTTATAATTATTACAATAAATAATTTAATTCTTGGTGTATTTATATGTTGATGCAAACTGTAAAAGGATGGTTGGATATTTTTTATTTATGTAAACTGTCCCTGTTAAATAATACATATTTAATCAAAATGTAATATATTTTTTACAATATTATTTACATTTTATATTAATTAGGAAATAAACTATTAATAACAATTAAATTAAATAAAAAAGGAAATTAATTAAATAATATAAAAATTAAATAAATTGAATAAATAATATAAAAACTAACTTCCACAATTGTTACTCTTTGTACTTCATTTGACTCAAGAACGTATAAAAAGGTGTCTTCTTTCCAATAATGTGTCTGTGGAATCAAAGGGACGTACACATGCAGAGCTGTGAGCCTCGCAGTAACAGGAGTACCAACTAACGTATATTCATTAATAGCAGAGATTTCAGAAGAGAATTCAACTTTGATCTACTGATTGATACTCCACTCAGGGCCGGCCCTGACTGCAGCTATGTTTCTGTGGAGGAGACACAGAGGGACTCTTTAAACTGCAGCTATGTTTCTGTGGAGGAGACACAGAGGGACTCTTTAAACTGCAGCTATGTTTCTGTGGAGGAGACACAGAGGGACTCTTTAAACTGCAGCTACGTTCCTGTGGAGGAGACACAGAGGGACTCTTTAAACTGCAGCTATGTTTCTGTGGAGGAGACACAGAGGGACTCTTTAAACTGCAGCTACGTTCCTGTGGAAGAGACACAGAGGGACTCTTTAAACTGCAGCTACGTTCCTATGGAGGAGACACAGAGGGACTCTTTAAACTGCAGCTACGTTCCTATGGAGGAGACACAGAGGGACTCTTTAAACTGCAGCTATGTTCCTGTGAAGCTTTACTGAAGCTCTCATCAGGACTAACGCTTCCTTCAGTAACATTGTGCTCTTATTTATAGCAAAGCTGCAGGCTGGGAAACAAAAGGTACAGAAGAATATTAGGGCCATGCTTTGTTACATTATTTAATAAACATTTAGCTTTCTTCACAAAATGCTAAATACAATAAAAGTGTTACTCCTCTGTGTTTGTTCTCTTGTATGAATGCCTAGCACTAAACCTCTTCTGACAAAAGGGCTCAAAGATGCTGCTCTGTGAAGAAAAGAGAAACTAAAGGTTTTCTTTAGTCTTAGGGGGAAATAAAGGAGTAAACTAACCAGAGACACAGGGGGTGAGGAAGAGGAGCAGCAGGATGAGGAAGATCATCTTTTCCGGGTGAGAGGACACACACACACACACACACACACACACACACACAATTAGAAAATGACAGTCTGTCTTGACCACAGCATTTATTAAAGAGCAATCAGAGGACAGTAATCGTCGGACACTAGGTGGCGCCAGATATTAACATTGTATTATATTTCCTTTTAACTGAACCAGGACCCACACCACTGTCGATTACCCCAACAACAAAATGACGTGATGTCGTGCGTCCGCTGCGTCGGCCGACATGTTTTTTTTTCAAGCCTCTTTAGCGGCTCCGTAGAACCAGAATCAGAATGGGTTTTATTACAAAGTAGGTTTACACATACGAGGAGTGTGCTTTGGTTTATGTGGTGCATACAGATCCACAGAAAGAAGAATACATAGTAAACAGGACTGTTGTGGGAGACGTGACTGACAGAAACATTTACAAATAAAGTATATTTTATATACACATTAACAATAGAAGCATATATTTGATACAATATAAAAAAATACACAACGTCGAAGTATACAGAATTATTTAGAAAACCCTATAATTACAAACCCACTACTGAAAACAGCATGTAAACATTATGAAGTGTGCAAAGTAGCTGCAGTTTTAAATACAATCTGAAATGCAGTGAGCACAAGCCTGAGAAAACACTTTAATAGACTAACATACTATAGACCAGGGGTTTTCAAAGTGTGGGAAGGTGAGCCTCCCCTCAGAGAACATAAGAACAGCCGCGCCCCCCCCCCTCCCAATTATTATTGCTATTATTATTATTATCATTGTTGTTGTTGCTATAATGCAGGGGTATTCAATTGCATTTCAAAGAGGTCCAGTAAGATAAAATGAAGACTGTTTCTCTCTCCTTGTCTCGTCTCTGTTGCCCCTTTCACACCGGCGCTTTTCCAGCTCCTGCTGGGAGCTAGAGCCTGAAAAGCGCCGGTTTTTCCTGTTCACACCGCAGCGGCGGCGCGTCATAGCTCCGGAATGCGGTTCACTTCCAGCTCCAAAAGGTTGTCGGTCCAGAGGCAAGAGCTTTGGAGCTATGACGCGGCGTCGCTTACGTCGAGGCGTGCAGGAAACCTTACTTTGACCATCCGTTCGCTGTTATTGATCATTGTGGAGAGCAGGCAGACGTTTTGTTTGTTATTATAGCAGCTATCGGATGGAATTAATACATGGGCTGTACAGGTTGTCATGTCCGACTATCACAAGTAGAATCATAATGAAAAATACGTCGGTAAAATGTGCCTGGAGAAAACGGCTTAGCAAGTAGTCCGTTTAGCTTCGGTTGCTATGCTAACATCACCCATGTTATACCAGAGAAACTTTCATAACAGCGTTGTGATGCCAAACAGCGTCAATTCAGACTGACACACATTCACTTAAGGGGAACTGGGGATATGTATCAGCTGCTTGTGTGACAGTCAGACAGTGAATACTTTAGAGCCGTGTGAGCTAACGGGAGAATAAACTCCCGTTGAAGAGCAGCCAGCACTGTAGCGGTCGGTAAATGCCGCTGAAACACATTAATAAACAATGAACCACGGCACTCTGGAGAAAAGTATAAGGTTGGAGAAGTCGTTATTTAATTTAATCTGGCTTCGTATGATTAAAAGCAACACGATCGTCGACCCGACGCAGTCCCCGGCCCGTTGTTGTTGTGGGAGAAAATCTCTCGGCAGCTCTGGGCGGTGTGAACAGAGCGGGAGCTGAAAAGGGAAACCGGAGCTGAACCAGAAAAGCTCTCGCTAGGAGCTAGAAAGGGAAAAGCGCTGGTGTGAAAGCCGCATGTGTGTGTGTTTGAATCTATCGTGCTGACTCACTGACTGCACCGATTTGATTGGCTGAGTAGCGTCACCTCCTTAAAACATTAAACAATAACTTTTTAAAACCTTTTTATCTTTATGTTTTAAACATATTGTATAAAACTCCTCCACTACTTGGACTATTCCTTGCACCCCTCTAGAATAAGCCCAAATGGTCTCAACCATATTGCATCAGTAATAACGTGCACTTTGTTGTTATCGTTATAACAAGATCGCAAGGACAGTGGTAGCGATCGGACAATTGAGTGTTGTTCAGTTTGTGTGTTGTGGAACATGCGTGTCCGTGCATGAAAATATACCACACACCCAATTACAATAGCATGTTCAATTCACTACCCTGGAAGTTAATAAAGTTGTTAAAGTTGGAACAGCCTGTGGACAGCCGTTCTTCCTTGCATGTCAGTCGCCGACACCTTCTTACAGAGGACAGGCAAATCTAGCTGCAGCACGACCCGTATATTTTCGCACGCCGTGTTCTCAACACATATTTTTAAAACATTTTTAACATTTTCAACATCGTGGATAAATCCTTATATGTTCCCGGCAACACACTGAACGTCAATTTTGCCTCCTTATTACACTCATCCCTACTTTAGTGGGAACAATGAGTCTGCGTCTTTGATGCACACAGGAATAAACGCAGATCATACTCTGCACTTGATTTTGATCAAAGTCCATGCGGAAACCCGCACTCACACAGGTAGGTGGAGATGAAGGGAATGAGCACTTTTACAGCCTTTTTGGCGAAGTGGGGGAACTCGGTCTCCACAGACAGCCAAAAGTGGGCAAGTGTCACTTTTCTCATCTTTTCTCGTTATTTTTTTTCTCACGCTGCGCCTCCCCTGAAGCTCTCTGGCGCCCCCCAGGGGAGGCGCGCCTCACACTTTGAAAACCGCTGCTATAGACTATAGACCGGATATAAAGTGTGCAAAGTAGCTGCAGTTTGAAATGTAAGCCTGAGTATAACATGTACACATTGTTCAGGGTTATTGAAGAGAGAACAACAGAGGGACATCTGGTTACAAAAGAAACTATAGTGCTAAATACTTAAACTTTAATATATCCATTCATTACCTTGGATGTCTTCAGTCACAGAGTTTTCCATTCAGTCGCTTCCTTCAGCTGAAGCAGTACTGACATTGCATGGACTTTATTGAGTGGGAAGGAAGTGGAGCTGAGGATTTCACAACACTCTCCTAACCCAGCGACAATTTTCTAACCACATCATGCGTACATGAGCACAGACTCAGATTATCATGCTGTCACACTGTATGCATTTGCATTAGTCGCTTCATGTTTGTAGATCCCTATTACCAGTCGCGGCTGGTGGAAAATATTTTAGGTGGGGCTGTGGAAATGGTGACCAAACAATACTAGGGGAGAACGGGGGACGCCCCCCCGGTAAAGATTTTTGAGAAAAGACCCCTGACTTCTGGTGATGTTAGAGGGGGGGGGGTGGGGGTGGAAGGACAAATTGAGGCTTACAAATATGAGAAGACTGATCAATACCTCCATAATCTTCAGTGTGGTTAGCTATGAATCTTCCAAAACTTCCAAACACCTTGTCCTGGACATAGTTTCTACAGCATAAACTGTGCAACAGTACAGTAGGGGCTTTGGGAACACTCAAAATTACTTAAAATGATTTAATTCCCATTTAACCTGTTAAGGGGCTTTTTCCCCCCGTTTTTTTTCTCACGAAACTGTGTCTCAGGGCTTCTTAAAATGTAAAAAAACATTCATGTGTCCTACTCAGAGGAAACGCAGCTAACTAAATGAGCCCTGAAAGAAAAAATGCTAACGCACTCTAGGTATAAATCAATCGATATACTTATCGGATATGCACAAACAAGCTTATGCTAACAAGCTGAGATTCCACAGATTCTAGAAATATAAGTATCATCACTGAGCGATCAGAACTCGCGAGTTTAAAGATAGCAACAGTTGGCTTCTGCTTCACTTGCTGCACTCTCGTCTGGGCGCTGTGCATAGCGCCCAGACGAGAGTGGGTACGGGCAAGGCCAGGCAGGAAACATGTGACTTATCAGTAACTTTAGACATCGTAACACAATTTTAAACGAGATTTTATTGTAGATTATACATTTTACTGATACCAATTATATAATATTTACCTTGTTAATTAAAAAAAAATAAAAAATAAAAAAATATATATATATATTTTTAATGTGGGAAGAGGGGGGGCGGCGCCCCTATGGGCCGGCCGCCACTGCTTATTCTTTATATACGTGTTACACGTTATTTAAACCACTGGTTTACAGGGTGTCTGGGGACTTTATCTCCTCCCCTACAGCCTGAACTATACTCATACTATATATACTGCAAAGTGAATGCTGCACAGGATACTCAGACCACAGAAAACCGACAGCAGGAACACTCCCTTCTCTGATTCTGCATCAAGACAGCCTCGTTGAAACACCAACTATAGCTTCATCGGACATATTCACCATGACATCTAGAAAACACAACTGTCAGCACTGAGGTCTCTACAGTCTCAAATATTTACAGGTAAGAACACATGTTTATACTTTATTGAGGAAATGTCTCTTACTGCTGCTTTCTGTTTCTCTCCTGTTGAACCTCTTATAGAGAAAGGCACCACATTAAACTAAAATAAGAGAACGAGTTGGAAAGAAACAGCTCGCAGCGGCGAAACCGTGCCGCGCCACACTAATTGCGCCTCATAAACGCATAGTTGAGGCTCCCTCCGCAAGATGAGGCCCCACGCAGTCTGCGTGATCTTCCAGGGACGGCCCTGTTTATTCTCTGCCCTTATAGTCCGCTATTGGCTATTCTATATGCACGCTGAAGGCTCTTTGAGCAGCTTTTCTCTCACTGATTGTGCTGTTATGTTAAATGTTTGTTGTTTGTGTTTCATGTATTTTTTGACTTGATCTGACAAATAAAGTAATATCGTATCGTATCGTATATGTTGTCCCTCTCGATTTTTTGTGATTTTTGCGGTTTTCTTAATGGTAATTTTCAGACTTCTGTGAGTCGGACTCGTTTAGTGGTAGCTCATGTAGACTTGACTCTTGTGGTTAAACTTTTCGCTCCGTATTTTGATGGTTGGGGTGTAGAATCCTGGATTTTGCATTCATTCGTCACTTCTTTTTCAGTGCTTTTTTATTTAATATATGTTTTTATTTAAAGGTCCCATGTCATGGCCATTTCTACTGATCATAATTCCTTTGTTGAGGTCTACTAGAATAGATTTACATTGTTCAATGTTCCAAACTCACATTGGTTTCTCATACAGCATGTATAGTATGTGTATTCACTCTCTGTCCTAAACGGCTTGTTGGAGCTCCTGCAGACCGTTTACATGCAGAAAAACCTTCATAACACAAGGGGACGGGTAATAACCAGAAAGCATGACATGGGACCTTTAAGATTTATTGTTTAATTGTACATATTTGTCATGTAATAATCAAAATATATGTTTACAAATGTTATAGTCTTTGTCAGCATCTTTTGAATTATAAATATTTCTCTTTTACCGTTTTGTGTTAATTATTAGGGTCTAAATGAGCTAATGGATTTTTACATCAAGTGCTTGAGGGTGGGATTAATAGAAACATTTTTCTTTGGGGGGATGCTTTGTATGGCAGGCCTACAGTATAGTTGCAGAAACAGCATGTGAAACCCGTGTGAAAATAACCACAGAGAGCTGAAGTCAACATATGCTCAGTCTTTACTTCTGCTCTTGTGATAAAGGACAGGTCAGCTAGGACACATCTTCTTTCTCCCTTGCAAAGTGTCACACTGTGGGAAGTCATATTGTCCTGATGGCATTTTTAAAAGTCTTCACTGACACTGAGAGCAGTGGACTTGAGCCAACAAGGAGAGCCATACGCTGCAAAAACTGTATTTGCATGGGGAGTCGTAACAGTTAAACAAACAACTCATATTCATTTCAACATAGAGAAGTTATAGTAAACATAAACTGCTATTATATTGTTTGCTATATTGATACCTTAGACCAGGGGTGTCAAACTCAAGGCCCGGGGGCCACATGCGGCACGCAAAACATTTTGAATCGGCCCTCACTCAATTAAAAAAGTATAACGACTTAAGTATAATAAACTTCTGCTTGTCTTATATTGTACTTCTTAAATATATGTGTTCAAATATGTTACACAGTATTCATGTGTTAATAAGCCACATTTTCAAATAAATGCAGTCATTTAAAGTTGAAAACATGTTCTAACAAATCTAAGTTGATAAGAAAAAAGCCCAATAACAAATATACATAACAACCTTGAAATAAACCTTTCATATTTCCTCTTATTATAAGAAATCTGAGGCTTCTGTTTTAAGAAATGAGCAGCTAACAAACTAAATGAAACCCTCTGGAGAGCTGGGAGCTGTTTTTTTCTTAAGGCATTTTCAAGAATAATTTACTTACATTTGAATGATTTTGCTATAACTGAACTTATGAGGCAATATTCCTCGAGTGAGTGGCCCAGCACTAAGAATATCTTTCTGTATGTGGCCCTCGTGAAAAAAGGTTGGACCCCCCTGCCTTAGACTGTATCCTACATTACCCTTTTTATTTTTGGTTAGATGGTAATGAGAGTGAACTGAATTCAAACGGAAGAAGAGAAGAATCACTATTGAATGATATCAACATTAAATCAGCTGCATATCTGTGATCTTCTTTTATATTTAAAAACATATCACACATAACGTTGAGGTACTTGTACATTTCTTGAGTATTTCCATGTTATGCTACTACTCAACTGCTTTGAAAAGGGAAATAATGTAATGTCTTTCCTCTACATTTATTTAACAGCTTTAGCTATTCTTTTAACAAAATGCTTCTCTTAAAATTAAACTAGTGCACTAACTCAGTAAGTCAGAAAAAAGTCAAAGATTTAATTATTTTACAAAAAGTAAATCAGCACTTTGTCTCCAACAGTAAAATGATTCTTGATAGACATGTCATATATAAATATCATTACACATAAAGGACCTTCTCTGCACAATGATTACTTTTTATACTTTAAGTACATTTAGCTGATAATACTTTTGTATTTTGACTGCAGTTCAGTTTGACTCTTTCTGACTTTAAGAAAGAGCAACTATTTTACACTGTGTGAAAAGTCGTATTGAAAAAACAACACATTGCGGGAAAAAAAGTCTCATGACTCATACGTGTTTTTTTAAGCTAAAATCAGGTTTGAGTAAAATTGTTGAAATTCTGTCCCGATTCCAATACTCACACTTCCTCTGTGGCAATCAACATGATTCTCTCTTATGTAAAGTGGAGAGAGAAACTCCAATCTGCCCACCGGGGTTTCATTACAGCATCTATCGGGAGAACAATTATGAGTTTACATTCTCCACGTAGAGAAGCTGACAACTCAGCATGACTCTGAAATCTCTTTCCTTCACGAAGCACACATTGAACTTTATATTTATCCACCAACAAAAGGTCACCCTTGATTTGTAAAGTCCTTTTTGGCATTATGGTATTTCAATTGATAACAAAGCGTTAATTAAATATGTTTTTAGTTTCTCTTTTGTGTCTCATGCGATTCAGTAAGTTTGTCTTGAACAACGTTTCAACATCTTTCCAACTCGTTCTCTTATCTTGGTTTAATGTGGTGCCTGTTCTCCATTAGAGGTTCAACAGGAGGAGACGGTTCAGGAGAGAAAGTCCTCAGACACACCCTGTAAACCAGTGGTTTAAATAACGTTCAACACGTATCTTAGTTAAAGAATAAGAAGAAGGATCAATGACCTTACAGCCAAATGATGAAACTCAGTGACTGAAATAAATAAATATAGATATAACACTTTACAGATGTTACATGGGGGATGTATGGAGTCTCATCTACTGATGTGACTGATAGATGTCATGTTTCTATCTCATTGGCCTCAGAGCTGTCTGTCTGCAGGAGGCCCTTATTAAAAACCTGCTGCTTTCTGTCTGATTAGTGGTTAGTGCAGAAGTCCCATCAATTGCACCTGGCAATGCTGCTTCTAGCTGTCAGTGCTTAGATGTTATCAAGCTGAAAAAATGAATGCAGAATTCCAACATACTGTCATCAAATGTCTTTCTGTTATGAATTTAAATTGTCCTTTTGAAACTTGTCTTGTGTTCATTTCTATCTCCATCATGACCTAAAAATAAAGTCTATGGCTTTTACTTCTAATTATTTACCAGGCTAGAGACAAGATGTTGTAAGAAATCCACATTACAAAATGGTTTCATTATCACAGGTCAACTTCTTTGGTATTCCCCTTCTGGACTTACATCTCTCACAGAAGCCCCTTGGCCACTGCTTCTGCATCTGTGTTACCTGTTATAATTCAATCACTATTTAGAAACATGTCAACATTCATCAAACAGTATCTTATCCCCAGACATGGAGCGGGTTCATTCTAAAACCATCATTCAATGCTCAGTTTGAACATCTGCGTTGGGGCGGCAGGTTTCTTTCAATCCCTAAATGAAACATTTAGATTGTGAATTTGACAGCCATGTTGACATTATACATTATACACACTCGCGTCTATGTTGTTACACATGAACTCATGTGTAACAACATCTTGTATGGGGAGAAAACCTTTATTTAAATAATTGGACTCTTTTGTAACTTAAAGAGTTAGTCAACTGTTTTTAGAGATGCATTTTGTTCCAAGAAGCTAAAGCTGTTAAGTAAATGTATTGGAGTGGAGGTATAAAGTAGCATACAATGGAAATACTCAAGTAAAGTACAAGTACTTCACATTTGTGCAGTTACTTTCCACCTCTGTGTGATCAGTCACAGCAGGAGAGTCAGTAAGCAGTCTGCACTGATCTATGACACCATGACGTCCCTCATCAGGTGAAGCAGGAGAAGCAGAAACACTGAACCTGCGTCTCTGAGATGTGCCAGAACAATAAACACAGCTTGTTATGAACAACAGGTGAGCTATCTTTAGATCTGATAACAATCAGCTGCAGTTGTTAATCACGGTGAAATCTACACACTCAGAGGCTCGGTTATACTTTAATCAAAACCTGTCTTGGTGATGATGGTGAAGCCGTTCTGTTTCTCTCTCTCTGTGGATCTAAAAGGAAAGAAGCTCCTTACAGCATTCCTGATATACAGCCAATGTTAGTTGTCACTCAGTTGCATGTTACTGCTGTAGATGTGTTCAACTCCTTTAAATAATATTAGCAATTTTCATACACATTTTTTTGAGAAATCATAATCACGATTATTTGGGTCATTAATTGATATCACGATTATTAAATACGATTATTCATTGACTTTGAAAAAATCCATTTATTGAACTTTAAAACAAATACAAATAATAATTTGAACAGTATCTTTTTAACTGTTGATTACCCTGAACGTATAATTCAACTGAAAAACTAAAATAAATGATACATTTAAATAAATAATATCAAAATAATAAATACCAATAAACAAGATCAACAAATATTTTGGAGCGCACTTCCCCAAGCTACTAAACATATATAAATATGATAAATACAAATAAATGAGACCAAAATAAATGAGATCAAATATGTTGCAGTGCACTGTCACAACCTAGCAAAGCAAAATAATTATGATTATGTTGTTTTCATAATTGTGGCAGGCCAAAATCGTAATTGCGATTAAAATACGATTAATTGCACAGCCCTAAAGCAGAGTGCCTTTTTTTTTGTCTTGCTACTGAGAAACTTTTCTTTCTAAAGGGAGGGAGCAGGTGGCATTATTTACATGTTCCTCTTTACCAGATGAAGGGTAACCTCAGGGTCAGTCTCCACATGTTTCAGCGTTTCCTCACAGCAAGTAAAGGACTGACCTGAACTGTTAAACCAAATGTTTGTGATCATTCAGTAGTGCAGCTACTGAGATAACTCAATGCAGTTCAGCATCTAACCAGAGCAAATATAGGTTACATATGTCTATGCTAATAAGATACAGTAGACAGTAAGGGAAGATATCTGCAGGACAGTTTCAGCAGTACTAATGTTCCACTTCTCTCAGTAAATGAATGGTTTCATTATTTTATTCCAGAATGGAGCAACTGTTAGGAATTCCCTCAGGGGAAGGATAACGTTTTTCTGACAAGTCTTTGCACTAAGCATTTCATTGGTTCTGTTGATAAACTGTTACAAAAATCGTAATATCTTCACAAAAACAGACCGTGTTTTTTGTGTAATCTGCAAGACTCAAACTCAAAAGCTGTCTCACAAAAGTGTGTGCAGTAACAACTTAACCAAACATACTGACTTTCACCTTCAATACGAAAACCACATATCTGAAAAACTGGAGTCAGTGTCAGTCACGAACAGACCCTTCACGGTGTTTGTGACTCACTGCAGGTCTCTACCTGTTGCTGGATCCTCTCTCTCTCTGCAGGAAACAGAAGAACTTTATCAGCACAGAAAGTGGAACTGTGGATTTACTAAATCAAGTTTAGTGCTTTAATAGTGCTATGTTCATCTGAGTTATCTCATTAATAAATGTATTTGTTGACTTTGAAACCGTAGCCTTTCATTCTTGGACATAGCAGTTTATCAAACTGATTTATAAACGAGGGTCTTACAGTCCACTACTCAGACAGAAAGCAGCAGGTTTTTAATAAGGGCCTCCAGCAGACAGACAGCTCTGAGGCCAATGAGATAGAAACATGACATCTATCAGTCACATCAGTAAATGAGACTCCATACATCCCCCATGTAACATCTGTAAAGTGTTATATCTATATTTATTTATTTCAGTCACTGTGAGTTTCATCATTTGGCTGTAAGGTCATTGATCCTTCTTCTTCTTCTTTAACTAAGATACGTGTTGAACGTTATTTAAACCACTGGTTTACAGGGTGTGTCTGAGGACTTTCTCTCCTCCCCTCAGCCTGAACTACGCCTACTCAAAGTGAATGCTTCACACCAGGACGGGATGTGTACATACTCAGAAGAACCACAGAAAATCGACAGCAGGAACACTCCTTTCACAGATTCAGTATTGAGAATGATAGTTTCTTTGAAACACCAACTATAGCTTCATCGGACATATTCACCATGATATCTAGAAAACAGAGCTGTCAGCACTGAGGTCTCTGCAGTCGGTAAGAACACATATTTCTACTTTATTAAGGAAATGTCTCTTACTGCTGCTTTCTGTTGCTCTCCTGTTGAACCTCTTATAAGAGAACAGGCAGCACATTAAACTAAAATAAGAGAACGAGTTGGAAAGATATTGACTCAGAAACCTTGTTCAAACACAAAATGTGCCTTTCTGTAAATAAGAGAACGAGCTCTGCCTAATGTCTGAATCACATGAGACCAAAAGATAAACAAAAAACATGTGTAATTAACGCCTTGTTATACATTTAAATGCCAAAAAGGACTTTACAAATTAAGGGTGACCTTTTTTGTTGTTGTTGGATAAACAACTATAAACTTGGATGTGTGCTTTGTGAGGGGAAAACATTTCAGAGCCATGTGTGAAGGCTGTTGTCTCAAATGACCAAATCCTCTCCGACACACTCCGACCATGTAACTACAGCAGAGAGGACAGAAACAGGAACTGTCCTAACTTTGTGACTAACGGATATAACCTCCGGTTTAATCTGCTTTTGCTGCAGTTTCTGTGTGTGCACAAAACTAATACACTCTGCTACACACCGGTATATGTGATCATAAAGAAATGTATAAAAATACTACTTCATTTTCAGGTTATTCTCATGCGACTATCTGAATTGTCTATTTTAGTTCAACAGTTTACAGTTTGAAGAATAATATGCGCATTGAATATATTCATACAAATGTAAGTAACTTAAAGGTTACATTATATTATTATTATTTAAGCAAACATTGGTTCCAATTTTTATATCATGAGCACGAATAGCATTTTTAATTCAGATTTTAAAATATGAGAAGAGGTTTATAAAACAAGACATGCCACTTATAGGGAGACCAGGGACAGTTGCAACACTTTTTGGGCTTTTCCCCAATAAGTAAAAAAACATTTACAATAGGATAGCCATTTTGCTATATTATACATTATCAATATGTCAGCTACTGAAACAATGTATTTAATATGTTTTTATGAAATAAGTACAGGTTGGAAAATGTATTAAAAACATGTTGTAACATGTTAATAACGGTTACCTTTTTTCACACTACATGACAACAAAGAGGGAAAGCTGTCAAATTCTAAGGCAACAAGATTTGAATGGGGTTTCACACATCCTCCAACAAACAATGAACAATGAACAGGATAACAGATAACACACAGCATCATCCTCTGTGAAGGATTAAACTGTTCTCTAAGAGGTGCTTCTACCTTAATTATGTAGACCTACCTCCTTTGAGCTGAGACCATAGTATAAATCAGCTGCCTCCATCAGATAGTCTCTCAAAAGCATCTCCTGCTCTGTTGAGAACACCTTCTTTGGTGTCCAGTAGCCTACTCTTGGGGGTGTTTGTGATCCCTGACTCTCCAACCTCAGCCTCTTTGTATGGAACCGGTACAGGGTGACATGGCATATATCCAGGGACTTTGCCACTTCCCTGAATGATTTGCCCTTCTCAACTTCATTTGAGGCCCTCTGCAGCAGAGCGAGTGGCACTCCCCTGTCTGTCTTCCTCTTTCTGACATTTGACATACTGTAAACACACACACACACTTTAGGCCTACAGTATTTTATTCTGTTTATTTTTACAGGGACAATGCACCAATCAACAATACAACTGTATGCTTGAATGAACAATTGATCATTCAAGCAAATGAGCCATCATTGTCAATGTGCCATGTTACAACCGTCCCGTTACAACCGTCCCAGGACCACCAGTCTTGCTTTCACCCCCTGTGAACCTGCCTGATTGCTAGCTTGACCCATATTCAGTTATATTTGTAGCTTACAAAACAGTGATTCTAATAATACTAGTTTGGATTCCTAGACATTTGAACTCAAGACAGTATCCAAAAAATACATCATATAATTGTAGTTAATATTTTACCTCAGCGATCTGACCATCTATCTGCACATGTGCCGAGTGAGTTTCATCACTCTAGCTTGTTTGTGATTGGAGATATTGAAGGTGTTACAACCGACCCGTGTTGCAACTGTCCCTGGTCTCCCTACTATAATTGTTCTGAATGCAAAAGCTGTCTCTTTCTCACATTCACTATTATAATAACAATAATAACAATAGGGTCCTAGCGCTACGTGCTCGGGCCCTAATTATTTGTATTATTATTATTGTTATTGTTCAGAGAGATTCTGAAACAAAACTGAAGGGGTTCAGTGGGTCCTGTATTTCAGTCTGTGTTCACTGATCTCAAAGCAGAAAGTATTTCCTGATTCAGTTCAAAGAAAATATAATGTGGATATCTGGCGCCACCTAGTGACAGACATATGTTACTGTTCCTGGTGTCAGTCCTCTGTGTACTAAGTAATGTGGTAAAGACAGACTGTGTGTGTGTGTGTGTGTGTGTGTGTGTGTGTGTGTGTGTGTGTGTGTGTGTGTGTGTGTGTGTGTGTGTGTGTGTGTGTGTGTGTGTGTGTGTGTGTGTGTGTGTGTGTGTGTGTGTGTGTGTGTGTGTGTGTGTGTGTGTGTGTGTGTGTGTGTGTGTGTGTGTGTGTGTGTGTGTGTGTGTGTGTGTGTGTGTGTGTGTGTGTGTGTGTGTGTGTGTCCTCTCACAGGGAGAAGATGATCTTCCTCATCCTGCTGCTCCTCTTCCTCACCCCCTGTGTCTCTGGTTAGTTTACTCCTTTATTTCCCACTCAGACACATTGAATATTGTTGAAAACTTTTTGTGTCACGTTTTACCTTTTCACAAAGAAGCATCTTAGAGCTCTTTGGTATGGAACACTATTAGTGCAAGGCAAGAGGGTCAACACTGAGGAGGGGGATTCTGATTTATTTAGCTTTTTTAAAATGTCAAGAAGTGGAGCTTTCAGTATATTCTCTAACAGAAGTAGTTTGTTCTTTAAAGTTCAATGTTTATTCTTAATAATTAAACTTTAAAAGTGCCGAACTGTTTTTTCTGATACATTTTTCCTAATGCCTGCACTCAAATTGAAAGATTGATATTTTACTCGACATCTTGGCTTTTTTCTTAACATGCTAAATAAAAAAGTAAAATAGTCCCTTTCTTCTTTATTTCCCTCATACCCTAATACTCTTCCTCACCTGAGGAGACCTCTGTCTCTGGTTAGCTTCAGTTAGTCTCTTTAAAGCTGTTCTCAGTAACGCAGCACAGAAACATAGCTGCAGTTTAAAGAGTCCCTCTGTGTCTCCTCCACAGCAACAGAGCTGCAGTGTAAAGAGTCCCTCTGTGTCTCCTCCACAGCAACATGGCTGCAGTTTAAAGAGTCCCTCTGTGTCTCCTCCACAGCAATATGGCTGCAGTTTAAAGAGTCCCTCTGTGTCTCGTCCACAGAAACATAGCTGCAGTTTTAAAGAGTCCCTCTGTGTTTCCTCCACAGAAACATAGCTGCAGTTTAAAGAGTCCCTCTGTGTCTCCTCCACAGGAACATAGCTGCAGTTTAAAGAGTCCCTCTGTGTCTCCTCCACAGAAACATAGCTGCAGTTTAAAGAGTCCCTCTGTTTCTCCTCCACAGGAACATTTGTAGTGAATGTGACTCAGGCTTCCTATCAGGCAGAGGAGAACCAGAACATCACCCTGGAGTGGACCTTCAGCACCAGAAGAGACACTTCCCTCAGATCCATTTCTACCTACTGTTTCCTTTATACTAATGACCGAACCTCAGTTCTGTTTGAACTACGTGAAGGTGTTGAATCCCCAGAGTCTCAGGATCCAGAGTTTTCAGGACGAGTCCAGTGGGACAAAGACGTCCTCACAGAAGGACGCCTCACACTTCATGTCTCCAGACTCAGGACCAGTGACTCTGGGTTTTATCGGTGTGACATACTCGTCACACCTGATGGGACTAACTCTAGGAGATGCTGGCTCAACGTCACTGGTGAGTATTTAAATTAAAACATTTTAAATATGTAGATGGTAGCTCTATGTGAAATGGTAAATAAACATGCAGGTTATTAAAATATCTGATACAGAATAGTCTGAAAGAGGTTTTCTCCCCGTCAACATGATGTTACTAACTGTGTATTTTCCACAGCTGCTGCTGAGCTCCAAACTCAGAGACCAACAGAGAGTCCACAACCAGAGAGTCCACAACCAGAGAGACGGAGAGACATCTCAGAGAGAGACTTCTGGATCTACGTTGGACTGATACTGTTATTTGTTTGTTTTTTTGTAATTCTTTCTTTTTCCTTTTTTCATTATGTTCCTTCTTCGTTAAAAATGTATTATTTTATTGTTTCTTTATTTCTTTTTTCTTTGTCTCTTTATTTTTCTTTTTTTTATTTCTTTGTTTCTTTGTCTTTAACACATTTTTATTCTCCTTTTGTTTCTCATATTGTTTCTTTGTTTGTTTCTTTGTTTGTTCTTTTTTTTGTTCCTGTTCTCTTTTATTGTTTTTATAGACTTTTTCTGCATAAAACACGTATCCTTTCAAGAGAAAGGGGACTGCCTTGTTCCTCGCTTGAGTTTAACGGGAGATGACACAAGTCCATTTGTTAGGATGTCAGCTTGTGGGTTGGAGTATAGGAGTCGTACGCAACTTACAAATCTACACCCAGTACAATTCCAGTCAAAGATCGTCTAAGATAAGTCTCAGAAAACTACGTTAGAAGAAAAGATGCTTTGCAGGAAGAAATGAATGTTTGCATTAAATCTAGTTAGGTGGAGTCGAAGGAATTCAAGTGTAGCTAAATTGCAGCTGAAGTTATGTAAAATATGTTAATGTAGGAACAGGTGTAGAAAAAGTTTACTTTCTTTTTCCTCCATTATCCAAAATGTGGTTTGTAAAGAGTCAGGATTTTTGTATTTGGTGCGTTGATGCTTATCTTCAAGAGACATGTATTTTTGTATTATTTTTGTACAGTAGCAGCGATGATAAAGACTGATGTCTCTCACTGAATTTGATTGTTAAACCAAAACAAAAAACTAAGCACTTGTTGATTTAATGTAGGCCTTGTATCTGATTCACCAGCACTTCCTATGGTATGTTCTTGTTTGAAGTGAATATATCTGCTCTTTCCTTGTTGTTTGGAGTTTGATTCTTTATGGTTTTTGCACTTATTTTAAGTCGCTTTGGAAAAAAGCATCAGCTAAATAATATTTAATGTATGTACATATTAAGCTGTCTTTGTAACAATGTACATTTCCCCTCTCTGGGACTAATAAAGGGATTCTGATAATATTCATTTTGAGTTAAAATACTAATGTTACTTTTTGCTATTTTTGTTACAAGGTGTGTGCATATGTGTTTCCAAAGGTGGAGTTGTGTGTGTGTGTGTGTGTGCGTGTGTGTGTGTGTGTGTGTGTGTGTGTGTGTGTGTGTGTGTGTGTGTGTGTGTGTGTGTGTGTGTGTGTGTGTGTGTGTGTGTGTGTGTGCGCGCACCATGCTTCTCTGGTGCTCCTCAGGGCCTTCATCCTTTTGGGGTCCACCCCCACGTAGTCCATACAGTACGTGCACGCCCGCCTCGTGCACGCTCCTCATCAGACTGATCGCTGCCTCCTTCAGCCGTGCAGCGTTTCTGGTTATAATTATTACAATAAATAATTTAATTCTTGGTGTATTTATATGTTGATGCAAACTGTAAAAGGATGGTTGGATATTTTTTATTTATGTAAACTGTCCCTGTTAAATAATACATATTTAATCAAAATGTAATATATTTTTTACAATATTATTTACATTTTATATTAATTAGGAAATAAACTATTAATAACAATTAAATTAAATAAAAAAGGAAATTAATTAAATAATATAAAAATTAAATAAATTGAATAAATAATATAAAAACTAACTTCCACAATTGTTACTCTTTGTACTTCATTTGACTCAAGAACGTATAAAAAGGTGTCCTCTTTCCAACAATGTGTCTGTGGAATCAAAGGGACGTACACATGCAGAGCTGTGAGCCTCGCAGTAACAGGAGTACCAACTAACGTATATTCATTAATAGCAGAGATTTCAGAAGAGAATTCAACTTTGATCTACTGATTGATACTCCACTCAGAGCCGGCCCTGACTGCAGCTATGTTTCTGTGGAGGAGACACAGAGGGACTCTTTAAACTGCAGCTACGTTCCTGTGGAGGAGACACAGAGGGACTCTTTAAACTGCAGCTACGTTCCTGTGGAGGAGACACAGAGGGACTCTTTAAACTGCAGCTACGTTCCTGTGGAGGAGACACAGAGGGACTCTTTAAACTGCAGCTACGTTCCTATGGAGGAGACACAGAGGGACTCTTTAAACTGCAGCTACGTTCCTATGGAGGAGACACAGAGGGACTCTTTAAACTGCAGCTATGTTCCTGTGAAGCTTTACTGAAGCTCTCATCAGGACTAACGCTTCATTCAGTAACATTGTGCTCTTATTTATAGCAAAGCTGCAGGCTGGGAAACAAAAGGTACAGAAGAATATTAGTTTCATGCTTTGTTACATTATTTAATAAACATTTAGCTTTCTTCACAAAATGCTAAATACAATAAAAGTGTTACTCCTCTGTGTTTGTTCTCTTGTATGAATGCCTAGCACTAAACCTCTTCTGACAAAAGGGCTCAAAGATGCTGCTCTGTGAAGAAAAGAGAAACTAAAAGTGTGTTTTCTTTAGTCTTAGGGGGAAATAAAGGAGTAAACTAACCAGAGACACAGGGGGTGAGGAAGAGGAGCAGCAGGATGAGGAAGATCATCTTTTCCTGGTGAGAGGACACACACACACACACACACACACACACACACACACACACACACACACACACACACACACACACACACACACACACAATTAGAAAATGACAGTCTGTCTTGACTACAGCATTTATTAAAGAGCAACCAGAGGACAGTGATCGTCGGACACTAGGTGGCGCCAGATATTAACATTGTATTATATTTCCTTTTAACTGAACCAGGACCCACACCACTGTCGATTACCCCAACAACAAAATGACGTGATGTCGTGCGTCCGCTGCGTCGGCCGACATGTTTTTGTTCAAGCCTCTTTAGCGGCTCCGTAGAATCAGAATGGGTTTTATTACAAAGTAGGTTTACACATACGAGGAGTGTGCTTTGGTTTATGTGGTGCATACAGATCCACAGAAAGAAGAATACATAGTAAACAGGACTGTTGTGGGAGACGTGACTGACAGAAACATTTACAAATAAAGTATATTTTATATACACATTAACAATAGAAGCATATATTTGATACAATATAAAAAATACACAACGTCGAAGTATACAGAATTATTTAGAAAACCCTATAATTACAAACCCACTACTGAAAACAGCATGTAAACATTATGAAGTGTGCAAAGTAGCTGCAGTTTTAAATACAATCTGAAATGCAGTGAGCACAAGCCTGAGAAAACACTTTAATAGACTAACATACTATAGACTATAGACCGGATATAAAGTGTGCAAAGTAGCTGCAGTTTGAAATTTAAGCCTGAGTATAACATGTACACATTGTTCAGGGTTATTGAAGAGAGAACAACAGAGGGACATCTGGTTACAAAAGAAACTATAGTGCTAAATACTTAAACTTTAATATATCCATTCATTACCTTGGATGTCTTCAGTCACAGAGTTTTCCATTCAGTCGCTTCCTTCAGCTGAAGCAGTACTGACATTGCATGGACTTTATTGAGTGGGAAGGAAGTGGAGCTGAGGATTTCACAACACTCTCCTAACCCAGCGACAATTTTCTAACCACATCATGCGTACATGAGCACAGACTCAGATTATCATGCTGTCACACTGTATGCATTTGCATTAGTCGCTTCATGTTTGTAGATCCCTATTACCAGTCGCGGCTGGTGGAAAATATTTTAGGTGGGGCTGTGGAAATGGTGACCAAACAATACTAGGGGAGAACGGGGGGACGCCCCCCCGGTAAAGATTTTTGAGAAAAGACCCCTGACTTCTGGTGATGTTAGAGGGGGGGGGGGGTGGAAGGACAAATTGAGGCTTACAAATATGAGAAGACTGATCAATACCTCCATAATCTTCAGTGTGGTTAGCTATGAATCTTCCAAAACTTCCAAACACCTTGTCCTGGACATAGTTTCTACAGCATAAACTGTGCAACAGTACAGTAGGGGCTTTGGGAACACTCAAAATTACTTAAAATGATTTAATTCCCATTTAACCTGTTAAGGGGCTTTTTCCCCCCGTTTTTTTTCTCACGAAACTGTGTCTCAGGGCTTCTTAAAATGTAAAAAAACATTCATGTGTCCTACTCAGAGGAAACGCAGCTAACTAAATGAGCCCTGAAAGAAAAAATGCTAACGCACTCTAGGTATAAATCAATCGATATACTTACCGGATATGCACAAACAAGCTTATGCTAACAAGCTGAGATTCCACAGATTCTAGAAATATAAGTATCATCACTGAGCGATCAGAACTCGCGAGTTTAAAGATAGCAACAGTTGGCTTCTGCTTCACTTGCTGCACTCTCGTCTGGGCGCTGTGCATAGCGCCCAGACGAGAGAGGGTACGGGCAAGGCCAGGCAGGAAACATGTGACTTATCAGTAACTTTAGACATCGTAACACAATTTTAAACGAGATTTTATTGTAGATTATACATTTTACTGATACCAATTATATAATATTTACCTTGTTAATTAAAAAAAAATTAAAAATTAAAAAAAAAATATATATATTTTTAATGTGGGAAGAGGGGGGGCGGCGCCCCTATGGGCCGGCCGCCACTGCTTATTCTTTATATACGTGTTACACGTTATTTAAACCACTGGTTTACAGGGTGTCTGGGGACTTTATCTCCTCCCCTACAGCCTGAACTATACTCATACTATATATACTGCAAAGTGAATGCTGCACAGGATACTCAGACCACAGAAAACCGACAGCAGGAACACTCCCTTCTCTGATTCTGCATCAAGACAGCCTCGTTGAAACACCAACTATAGCTTCATCGGACATATTCACCATGACATCTAGAAAACACAACTGTCAGCACTGAGGTCTCTACAGTCTCAAATATTTACAGGTAAGAACACATGTTTATACTTTATTGAGGAAATGTCTCTTACTGCTGCTTTCTGTTTCTCTCCTGTTGAACCTCTTATAGAGAAAAGGCACCACATTAAACTAAAATAAGAGAACGAGTTGGAAAGAAACAGCTCGCAGCGGCGAAACCGTGCCGCGCCACACTAATTGCGCCTCATAAACGCATAGTTGAGGCTCCCTCCGCAAGATGAGGCCCCACGCAGTCTGCGTGATCTTCCAGGGACGGCCCTGTTTATTCTCTGCCCTTATAGTCCGCTATTGGCTATTCTATATGCACGCTGAAGGCTCTTTGAGCAGCTTTTCTCTCACTGATTGTGCTGTTATGTTAAATGTTTGTTGTTTGTGTTTCATGTATTTTTTGACTTGATCTGACAAATAAAGTAATATCGTATCGTATCGTATATGTTGTCCCTCTCGATTTTTTGTGATTTTTGCGGTTTTCTTAATGGTAATTTTCAGACTTATGTGAGTCGGACTCGTTTAGTGGTAGCTCATGTAGACTTGACTCTTGTGGTTAAACTTTTCGCTCCGTATTTTGATGGTTGGGGTGTCGAATCCTGGATTTTGCATTCATTCGTCACTTCTTTTTCAGTGCTTTTTTATTTAATATATGTTTTTATTTATAGGTCCCATGTCATGGCCATTTCTACTGATCATAATTCCATTGTTGAGGTCTACTAGAATAGATTTACATTGTTCAATGTTCCAAACTCACATTGGTTTCTCATACAGCATGTATAGTATGTGTATTCACTCTCTGTCCTAAACGGCTTGTTGGAGCTCCTGCAGACCGTTTACATGCAGAAAAAACCTTCATAACACAAGGGGACGGGTAATAACCAGAAAGCATGACATGGGACCTTTAAGATTTATTGTTTAATTGTACATATTTGTCATGTAATAATCAAAATATATGTTTACAAATGTTATAGTCTTTGTCAGCATCTTTTGAATTATAAATATTTCTCTTTTACCGTTTTGTGTTAATTATTAGGGTCTAAATGAGCTAATGGATTTTTACATCAAGTGCTTGAGGGTGGGATTAATAGAAACATTTTTCTTTGGGGGGATGCTTTGTATGGCAGGCCTACAGTATAGTTGCAGAAACAGCATGTGAAACCCGTGTGAAAATAACCACAGAGAGCTGAAGTCAACATATGCTCAGTCTTTACTTCTGCTCTTGTGATAAAGGACAGGTCAGCTAGGACACATCTTCTTTCTCCCTTGCAAAGTGTCACTCTGTGAGAAGTCATATTGTCCTGATGGCATTTTTAAAAGTCTTCACTGACACTGAGAACAGTGGACTTGAGCCAACAAGGAGAGCCATACGCTGCAAAAACTGTATTTGCATGGGGAGTCGTAACAGTTAAACAAACAACTCATATTCATTTCAACATAGAGAAGTTATAGTAAACATAAACTGCTATTATATTGTTTGCTATATTGATACCTTAGACCAGGGGTGTCAAACTCAAGGCCCGGGGGCCACATGCGGCACGCAAAACATTTTGAATCGGCCCTCACTCAATTAAAAAGTATAACGACTTAAGTATAATAAACTTCTGCTTGTCTTATATTGTACTTCTTAAATATATGTGTTCAAATATGTTACACAGTATTCATGTGTTAATAAGCCACATTTTCAAATAAATTCAGTCATTTAAAGTTGAAAACATGTTCTAACAAATCTAAGTTGATAAGAAAAAAGCCCAATAACAAATATACATAACAACCTTGAAATAAACCTTTCATATTTCCTCTTATTATAAGAAATCTGAGGCTTCTGTTTTAAGAAATGAGCAGCTAACAAACTAAATGAAACCCTCTGGAGAGCTGGGAGCTGTTTTTTTTCTTAAGGCATTTTCAAGAATCATTTACTTACATTTGAATGTTTTTGCTATAACTGAACTTATGAGGCAATATTCCTCGAGTGAGTGGCCCAGCACTAAGAATATCTTTCTGTATGTGGCCCTCGTGAAAAAAGGTTGGACCCCCCTGCCTTAGACTGTATCCTACATTACTCTTTTTATTTTTGGTTAGATGGTAATGAGAGTGAACTGAATTCAAATCACAAGAAGAGAAGAATCACTATTGAATGATATCAACATTAAATCAGCTGCATATCTGTGATCTTCTTTTATATTTAAAAACATATCACACATAACGTTGAGGTACATGTCTTGAGTATTTCCATGTTATGCTACTACTCAACTGCTTTTAAAAGGGAAATAATGTAATGTCTTTCCTCTACATTTATTTAACAGCTTTAGCTATTCTTTTAACAAAATGCTTCTCTTAAAATTAAACTAGTGCACTAACTCAGTAAGTCAGAAAAAAAGTCAAAGATTTAATTATTTTACAAAAAGTAAATCAGCACTTTGTCTACAACAGTAAAATGATTCTTGATAGAAATGTCATATATAAATATCATTACACATAAAGGACCTTCTCTGCACAATGATTACTTTTTATACTTTAAGTACATTTAGCTGATAATACTTTTGTATTTTGACTGCAGTTCAGTTTGACTCTTTCTGACTTTAAGAAAGAGCAACTATTTTACACTGTGCGAAAAGTCGTATTGAAACTCTGTTCCGATTCCAATAATCATACTTCCTCTGTGGCACAGTCAACATGGTTCTCTCTGTTTGTAAAGTGAAGAGAGAAAAACTCCAATCTGCCCACCGGGGTTTAATTACATTCTAGTTTACATTCTCCACGTAGAGAAGCTGACAACTCAGCATGACTGATATTTTCCCCTCACGAAGGACACATTGAACTTTATATTTATCCACCAACAAAAGGTCACCCTTGATGTGTAAAGTCCTTTTTGGCATTATGGCATTTCAATGTATAACAACGCGTTAATTAAATATGTTTTTAGTTTCTCTTTTGTGTCTCATGCGATTCAGTAAGTTTGTCTTGAACAACGTTTCAACATCTTTCCAACTCGTTCTCTTATCTTGGTTTAATGTGGTGCCTGTTCTCCATAAGAGGTTCAACAGGAGGAGACGGTTCAGGAGAGAAAGTCCTCAGACACACCCTGTAAACCAGTGGTTTAAATAACGTTCAACACGTATCTTAGTTAAAGAAGAAGAAGAAGGATCAATGACCTTACAGCCAAATGATGAAACTCACAGTGACTGAAATAAATAAATATAGATATAACACTTTACAGATGTTACATGGGGGATGTATGGAGTCTCATCTACTGATGTGACTGATAGATGTCATGTTTCTATCTCATTGGCCTCAGAGCTGTCTGTCTGCAGGAGGCCCTTATTAAAAACCTGCTGTTTTCTGTCTGATTAGTGGTTAGTGCAGAAGTCCCATCAATTGCACCTGGCAATGCTGCTTCTAGCTGTCAGTGCTTAGATGTTATCAAGCTGAAAAAATGAACGCAGAATTCCAACATACTGTCATCAAATGTCTTTCTGTTATGAATTTAAATTGTCCTTTTGAAACTTGTCTTGTGTTCATTTCTATCTCCATCATGACCTAAAAATAAAGTCTATGGCTTTTACTTCTAATTATTTACCAGGCTAGAGACAAGATGTTGTCTAAATCAAATTCTGTCTCATCACATTACTATGTTTTAGCTTAACTTAACTGTAATATGTTCTTTCTACATTTCAAACCCCACTTACTCTAATATCTGTTAAGAAATCCACATTACAAAATGGTTTCATTATCACAGGTCAACTTCTTTGGTATTCCCCTTCTGGACTTACATCTCTCACAGAAGCCCCTTGGCCACTGCTTCTGCATCTGTGTTACCTGTTATAACTCAATCACTATTTAGAAACATGTCAACATTCATCAAACAGTATCTTATCCCCAGACATGGAGCAGGTTCATTCTAAAACCATCATTCAATGCTCAGTTTGAACATCTGCGTTGGGGCGGCAGGTTTCTTTCAATCCCTAAATGAAACATTTAGATTGTGAATTTGACAGCCATGTTGACATTATACATTATACACACTCGCGTCTATGTTGTTACACATGAACTCATGTGTAACAACATCTTGTATGGGGAGAAAACCTTTATTTAAATAATTGGACTCTTTTGTAACTTAAAGAGTTAGTCAACTGTTTTTAGAGATGCATTTTGTTCCAAGAAGCTAAAGCTGTTAAGTAAATGTATTGGAGTGGAGGTATAAAGTAGCATACAATGGAAATACTCAAGTAAAGTACAAGTATGTCACATTTGTGCAGTTACTTTCCACCTCTGAGTGATCAGTCACAACAGGAGAGTCAGTAAGCAGTCTGCACTGATCTATGACTGAATGTGGGTCATTCTTATCTGTCAGTATGAGATGCTCTATGAACAATTCTCTCACCATGACGTCCCTCATCAGGTGAAGCAGGAGAAGCAGAAATACTGAACCTGCGTCTCTGAGATGTGCCAGAACAACAAACACAGCTTTTTATGAACAACAGGTGACTGTCTATCTTTAGATCTGATAACAATCAGCTGCAGTTATTAATCACGGTGAAATCTACACACTCAGAGGCTCGGTTATACTTTAATCAAAACCTGTCTTGGTGATGATGGTGAAGCCGTTCTGTTTCTCTCTCTCTGTGGATCTAAAAGGAAAGAAGCTCCTTACAGCATTCCTGATATACAGCCAATGTTAGTTGTAACTCAGTTACATGTTACTGCTGTAGATGTGTTCAACTCCTTTAAATAATATTAGCAATTTTCATATAAATGTTTTTGAGAAAAGCTTTCTTACTAGTGTAACGTCCGAGGTGTTAAGGCTTCAAGAATACTTCTGTGTAACAAAAACTCAGGAACTTAGTACTTTTTGGAGCGTCACAGATGCCTCCGTTTATTTAACGTCGAGTCACACCACACCCTTTCTCTCACCACTCTAGCACAGACTGCGCATGCTCACAACACATGACCTCTCAACCCAATGCTTACATGCGTCCCCCCTTACTGAAAGAAATGTCCCCATTTCCACACACATGGTGAGAACACAACAAAACATTAAAAAAACAATACAACCACGAAAAACCCCAAAAACATAACAAACCACACACTACCCCTGCAGAATAATACATGCAGGCATGACGTACATTCGGAAAAAAAAAATCTTTGAATAAAAACAATGACAAACAAAACACATCCACAGCCCAAATAAAACATCAAACTAGGTATGACATAACCTATTCCCCTGTCCTGCACACTCGAAACATGAAAAAAAACAATTATGCAGCATAGAATACACAGGAGAAAATAATCACACAAGCACGTAACCACCAGTCATTCAGCCCATAACAAAGTCCAAAAATCGGACAGGAGGCCGCGCTAACCTCCCAGCCCGGGACACCGTCGGTGCGGCTTGTTCGAGCTCAGGGGAATCACCAGCCCCAGAACCCGGCCCAAGATCACAGCCACTTTCCCCATCGGAAAACCTCAAGCGTCCAGAGCTCTGTGGGGAGACTGCATCTTGCAACGGAAGAGGCTGAGAAAGGTGTAAGTGAGACCTTGATGGTCCCTCCAAGGGAAAGGCTACCGGCAGGTTGTATCGCCGTAGTCTGTCGTAATGGACAGTTTGGAGAGAGGCTTCATCCCCAAACGGGCTACTTAGTTGGTACGTGACCCCCCACTTCATCACCCCTATCCATTCGCCTCTGCACCAGATAAGGCCCCTTCCAGTGGGGAGCCAGCTTACGGCGGCTCTCAGTGGGATCATTTAACCACACCAAATCCCCGACTTCATACGGGTCGTGCCTCACTCTGGCGTCATAGTACGACTTCTGTTTGCTGCTTGCAGCAAAATTGTTATCCCTTGTCTGATCAAACGCCGTGTCCAAGCGTCTGAGAAGGGAACCAGCAAAGTCTTCCCGGGGACCCTGCACCAGATCATCCCGCTTTGGACCCAGTAAAACATCCACAGGAGTCCTGGCCTCCCTGCCATGCGTGAGAAAATACGGCATGAAGCCTGTGCTGGAATGTACACTGGTATTGTACGCAAATGCGACCTGTGACAGAAAAGAGTCCCACTCCCCCTCACATGATAGAAGAGATTTCGCCAACTGATCGATAAGTGTCCTATTAAACCTCTCTACCATGCCATCAGACTTCGGATTGTAAGGCGTGGTGTGCGTCTTCTTCACACCTAACACGCCGCACAAATGCCTCACAACATCTGATTCGAACTGTCTGCCCATATCAGTGTGCAGAGTTTCCATTACCCCTATGCTCCAAGATGTAGTTCTGGAAGAGACACTCCGCGACCGTCGGGGCTTTTTGATCGGGGATGGCATACAGATTTACAAATTTTGTGAAATAGTCCTCAACAACCAACACATACCGGTTGCCTTTTGATGTGACCGGCAACTCTAGTATGTCAGCCGCCACACGCTGGAAAGGTCTAACTGCATGTGAAGTTCTCATGGGGGCATGGTGTTTAGGCACCGGGGACTTCCTTCTCTGACAGGCATAACATTGGTCACACCACGAACGAATGTCACTGTGCATGGAGGGCCAATAGCACACACTTCTTGCGCGTGCCAAAACGCATGACCTCTCAACCCAATGCTTACACTAGTTTGAAACATTTGATATTTGTCAAAGAAAATTCAGCGTATAGTGCTGACAAATCGAATCTCATGTCGCATTTCAACTCAATGAAATACTGATTTATTGTTTAATCTGAAGCAGCATCATGTTCTATAACATCATTTTTCAAACTGTGGGGAGGTTTGCGGAAGCTGTTCAATCCATAATAACAAATACAATGAGCTGGATCTTTGTGTCTTGTTATTATTAGCAGAGGAAATGTAATGTTTGTACAACTATACTATAAATCCTACCAATCTACGTGGGAACCAGGTTGGGGGGGGGGTCAGAAATATTTCCAATTACCCAATGGGGACATGACAGAAAAGTTTGGGAAACTCTAAAAGTCAACTTTTCATGAGTTTTCAAAGAGCCGTTCAAAAGAATCGTCTCGTTCGCGACCGACACATCACTAAAAGGCACCACATTAAACAAAAATAAGAGAACGAGTTGGAAAGATATTGACTCAGAAACAGCTCGCAGCGGCGAAACCGTGCCGCGCCACACTAATTGCGCCACATAAACGCATAGTTGAGGCTCCCTCCGCAAGATGAGGCCCCACGCAGTCTGCGTGATCTTCCAGGGACGGCCCTGTTTATTCTCTGCCCTTATAGTCCGCTATTGGCTATTCTATATGCACGCTGAAGGCTCTTTGAGCAGCTTTTCTCTCACTGATTGTGCTGTTATGTTAAACGTTTGTTGTTTGTGTTTCATGTATTTTTGTCTGTTGATGTTGGACATGGAGCTGCTGTGACGCAAGTCAAATTTCAGACTTGATCTGACAAATAAAGTAATATCGTATCGTATCGTATATGTTGTCCCTCTCGATTTTTTGTGATCTTTGCGGTTTTCTTAATGGTAATTTTCAGACTTATGTGAGTCGGACTCGTTTAGTGGTAGCTCATGTAGACTTGACTCTTGTGGTTAAACTTTTCGCTCCGTATTTTGATGGTTGGGGTGTCGAATCCTGGATTTTGCATTAATTTGTCACTTCTTTTTCAGTGCTTTTTTATTTAATATATGTTTTTATTTAAAGGTCCCATGTCATGGCCATTTCTACTGATCATAATTCCATTGTTGAGGTCTACTAGAATAGATTTACATTGTTCAATTTTCCAAACTCACATTGGTTTCTCATACAGCATGTATAGTATGTGTATTCACTCTCTGTCCTAAACGGCTTGTGATAAAGGACAGGTCAGCTAGGACACATCTTCTTTCTCCCTTGCAAAGTGTCACACTGTGGGAAGTCATGTTGTCCTGATGGCATTTTTAAAAGTCTTCACTGACACTGAGAGCAGTGGACTTGAGCCAACAAGGAGAGCCATACGCTGCAAAAACTGTATTTGCAGGGGAAGTCGTAACAGTTAAACAAACAACTCATATTCATTTCAACATAGAGAAGTTATAGTAAACATAAACTGCTATTATATTGTTTGCTATATTGATACCTTAGACCAGGGGTGTCAAACTCAAGGCCCGGGGGCCACATGCGGCACGCAAAACATTTTGAATCGGCCCTCACTCAATTAAAAAAGTATAACGACTTAAGTATAATAAACAACTTCTGCTTGTCTTATATTGTACTTCTTAAATATATGTGTTCAAATATGTTACACAGTATTCATGTGTTAATAAGCCACATTTTCAAATAAATTCAGTCATTTAAAGTTGAAAACATGTTCTAACAAATCTAAGTTGATAAGAAAAAAGCCCAATAACAAATATACATAACAACCTTGAAATAAACCTTTCATATTTCCTCTTATTATAAGAAATCTGAGGCTTCTGTTTTAAGAAATGAGCAGCTAACAAACTAAATGAAACCCTCTGGAGAGCTGGGAGCTGTTTTTTTCTTAAGGCATTTTCAAGAATCATTTACTTACATTTGAATGTTTTTGCTGTAACTGAACTTATGAGGCAATATTCCTCTAGTGAGTGGCCCAGCACTAAGAATATCTTTCTGTATGTGGCCCTCGTGAAAAAAGGTTGGACCCCCCTGCCTTAGACTGTATCCTACATTACTCTTTTTATTTTTGGTTAGATGGTAATGAGAGTGAACTGAATTCAAATCACAAGAAGAGAAGAATCACTATTGAATGATATCAACATTAAATCAGCTGCATATCTGTGATCTTCTTTTATATTTAAAAACATATCACACATAACGTTGAGGTACTTGTACATTTCTTGAGTATTTCCATGTTATGCTACTACTCAACTGCTTTTAAAAGGGAAATAATGTAATGTCTTTCCTCTACATTTATTTAACAGCTTTAGCTATTCTTTTAACAAAATGCTTCTCTTAAAATTAAACTAGTGCACTAACTCAGTAAGTCAGAAAAAAGTCAAAGATTTAATTATTTCACAAAAAGTAAATCAGCACTTTGTCTCCAACAGTAAAATGATTCTTGATAGACATGTCATATATAAATATCATTACACATAAAGGACCTTCTCTGCACAATGATTACTTTTTATACTTTAAGTACATTTAGCTGATAATACTTTTGTATTTTGACTGCAGTTCAGTTTGACTCTTTCTGACTTTAAGAAAGAGCAACTATTTTACACTGTGTGAAAAGTCGTATTGAAACTCTGTTCCGATTCCAATAATCATACTTCCTCTGTGGCACAGTCAACATGGTTCTCTCTGTTTGTAAAGTGAAGAGAGAAAAACTCCAATCTGCCCACCGGGGTTTAATTACATTCTAGTTTACATTCTCCACGTAGAGAAGCTGACAACTCAGCATGACTCTGAAATATTTTCCCCTCACGAAGGACACATTGAACTTTATATTTATCCACCAACAAAAGGTCACCCTTGATGTGTAAAGTCCTTTTTGGCATTATGGCATTTCAATGTATAACAACGCGTTAATGAAATATGTTTTTAGTTTCTCTTTTGTGTCTCATGCGATTCAGTAAGTTTGTCTTGAACAACGTTTCAACATCTTTCCAACTCGTTCTCTTTTCTTGGTTTAATGTGGTGCCTGTTCTCCATTAGAGGTTCAACAGGAGGAGACGGTTCAGGAGAGAAAGTCCTCAGACACACCCTGTAAACCAGTGGTTTAAATAACGTTCAACACGTATCTTAGTTAAAGAAGAAGAAGAAGGATCAATGACCTTACAGCCAAATGATGAAACTCAGTGACTGAAATAAATAAATATAGATATAACACTTTACAGATGTTACATGGGGGATGTATGGAGTCTCATCTACTGATGTGACTGATAGATGTCATGTTTCTATCTCATTGGCCTCAGAGCTGTCTGTCTGCAGGAGGCCCTTATTAAAAACCTGCTGTTTTCTGTCTGATTAGTGGTTAGTGCAGAAGTCCCATCAATTGCACCTGGCAATGCTGCTTCTAGCTGTCAGTGCTTAGATGTTATCAAGCTGAAAAAATGAACGCAGAATTCCAACATACTGTCATCAAATGTCTTTCTGTTATGAATTTAAATTGTCCTTTTGAAACTTGTATTGTGTTCATTTCTATCTCCATCATGACCTAAAAATAAAGTCTATGGCTTTTACTTCTAATTATTTACCAGGCTAGAGACAAGATGTTGTCTAAATCAAATTCTGTCTCATCACATGACTATGTTTTAGCTTAACTTAACTGTAATATGTTCTTTCTACATTTCAAACCCCACTTACTCTAATATCTGTTAAGAAATCCACATTACAAAATGGTTTCATCATCACAGGTCAACTTCTTTGGTATTCCCCTTCTGGACTTACATCTCTCACAGAAGCCCCTTGGCCACTGCTTCTGCATCTGTGTTACCTGTTATAACTCAATCACTATTTAGAAACATGTCAACATTCATCAAACAGTATCTTATCCCCAGACATGGAGCAGGTTCATTCTAAAACCATCATTCAATGCTCAGTTTGAACATCTGCGTTGGGGCGGCAGGTTTCTTTCAATCCCTAAATGAAACATTTAGATTGTGAATTTGACCATGTTGACATTATACATTATACACACTCGCGTCTATGTTGTTACACATGAACTCATGTGTAACAACATCTTGTATGGGGAGAAAACCTTTATTTAAATAATTGGACTCTTTTGTAACTTAAAGAGTTAGTCAACTGTTTTTAGAGATGCATTTTGTTCCAAGAAGCTAAAGCTGTTAAGTAAATGTATTGGAGTGGAGGTATAAAGTAGCATACAATGGAAATACTCAAGTAAAGTACAAGTATGTCACATTTGTGCAGTTACTTTCCACCTCTGAGTGATCAGTCACAACAGGAGAGTCAGTAAGCAGTCTGCACTGATCTATGACTGAATGTGGGTCATTCTTATCTGTCAGTATGAGATGCTCTATGAACAATTCTCTCACCATGACGTCCCTCATCAGGTGAAGCAGGAGAAGCAGAAATACTGAACCTGCGTCTCTGAGATGTGCCAGAACAACAAACACAGCTTTTTATGAACAACAGGTGACTGTCTATCTTTAGATCTGATAACAATCAGCTGCAGTTATTAATCACGGTGAAATCTACACACTCAGAGGCTCGGTTATACTTTAATCAAAACCTGTCTTGGTGATGATGGTGAAGCCGTTCTGTTTCTCTCTCTCTGTGGATCTAAAAGGAAAGAAGCTCCTTACAGCATTCCTGATATACAGCCAATGTTAGTTGTAACTCAGTTACATGTTACTGCTGTAGATGTGTTCAACTCCTTTAAATAATATTAGCAATTTTCATATAAATGTTTTTGAGAAAAGCTTTCTTACTAGTGTAACGTCCGAGGTGTTAAGGCTTCAAGAATACTTCTGTGTAACAAAAACTCAGGAACTTAGTACTTTTTGGAGCGTCACAGATGCCTCCGTTTATTTAACGTCGAGTCACACCACACCATTTCTCTCACCACTCTAGCACAGACTGCGCATGCTCACAACACATGACCTCTCAACCCAATGCTTACATGCGTCCCCCCTTACTGAAAGAAATGTCCCCATTTCCACACACATGGTGAGAACACAACAAAACATTAAAAAAACAATACAACCACGAAAAACCCCAAAAACATAACAAACCACACACTACCCTGCAGAATAATACATGCAGGCATGACGTACATTCGAAAAAAAAAATCTTTGAATAAAAACAATGACAAACAAAACACATCCACAGCCCAAATAAAACATCAAACTAGGTATGACATAACCTATTCCCCTGTCCTGCACACTCGAAACATGAAAAAAAACAATTATGCAGCATAGAATACACAGGAGAAAATAATCACACAAGCACGTAAACACCAGTCATTCAGCCCATAACAAAGTCCAAAAATCGGACAGGAGGCCGCGCTAACCTCCCAGCCCGGGACACCGTCGGTGCGGCTTGTTCGAGCTCAGGGGAATCACCAGCCCCAGAACCCGGCCCAAGATCACAGCCACTTTCCCCATCGGAAAACCTCAAGCGTCCAGAGCTCTGTGGGGAGACTGCATCTTGCAACGGAAGAGGCTGAGAAAGGTGTAAGTGAGACCTTGATGGTCCCTCCAAGGGAAAGGCTACCGGCAGGTTGTATCGCCGTAGTCTGTCGTAATGGACAGTTTGGAGAGAGGCTTCATCCCCAAACGGGCTACTTAGTTGGTACGTGACCCCCACTTCATCACCCCTATCCATTCGCCTCTGCACCAGATAAGGCCCCTTCCAGTGGGGAGCCAGCTTACGGCGGCTCTCAGTGGGATCATTTAAACCACACCAAATCCCCGACTTCATACGGGTCGTGCCTCACTCTGGCGTCATAGTACGACTTCTGTTTGCTGCTTGCAGCAAAATTGTTATCCCTTGTCTGATAAAACGCCGTGTCCAAGCGTCTGAGAAGGGAACCAGCAAAGTCTTCCCGGGGACCCTGCACCAGATCATCCCGCTTTGGACCCAGTAAAACATCCACAGGAGTCCTGGCCTCCCTGCCATGCGTGAGAAAATACGGCGTGAAGCCTGTGCTGGAATGTACACTGGTATTGTACGCAAATGCGACCTGTGACAGAAAAGAGTCCCACTCCCCCTCACATGATAGAAGAGATTTCGCCAACTGATCGATAAGTGTCCTATTAAACCTCTCTACCATGCCATCAGACTTCGGATTGTAAGGCGTGGTGTGCGTCTTCTTCACACCTAACACGCCGCACAAATGCCTCACAACATCTGATTCGAACTGTCTGCCCATATCAGTGTGCAGAGTTTCCATTACCCCATGCTCCAAGATGTAGTTCTGGAAGAGACACTCCGCGACCGTCGGGGCTTTTTGATCGGGGATGGCATACAGATTTACAAATTTTGTGAAATAGTCCTCAACAACCAACACATACCGGTTGCCTTTTGATGTGACCGGCAACTCTAGTATGTCAGCCGCCACACGCTGGAAAGGTCTAACTGCATGTGAAGTTCTCATGGGGGCATGGTGTTTAGGCACCGGGGACTTCCTTCTCTGACAGGCATAACATTGGTCACACCACGAACGAATGTCACTGTGCATGGAGGGCCAATAGCACACACTTCTTGCGCGTGCCAAAACGCATGACCTCTCAACCCAATGCTTACACTAGTTTGAAACATTTGATATTTGTCAAAGAAAATTCAGCGTATAGTGCTGACAAATCGAATCTCATGTCGCATTTCAACTCAATGAAATACTGATTTATTGTTTAATCTGAAGCAGCATCATGTTCTATAACATCATTTTACAAACTGTGGGGCTCGCGGAGGTTTGCGGAAGCTGTTCAATCCATAATAACAAATACAATGAGCTGGATCTTTGTGTCTTGTTATTATTAGCAGAGGAAATGTAATGTTTGTACAACTATACTATAAATCCTACCAATCTACGTGGGAACCAGGTTGGGGGGGGGGTCAGAAATATTTCCAATTACCCAATGGGGACATGACAGAAAAGTTTGGGAAACTCTAAAAGTCAACTTTTCATGAGTTTCTCAGAAAAACTGTGTTCAGATTGTGAAGAGAATGATCTAAGAGGCTTTTTAAAGACTTAGTTTAAGGTTAACAAGAAAGAGATGTTTCTCAACACATAAAGGAAATCCGCCTCTAAGCCACGAACAACTGCAGAGGAAAAGGGACTATATGTATAATCTGACTCACTCATCGCAAGTCACAACACAAAGCAGAGTGTCTTTTTTTTTGTCTTGCTACTGAGAAACTTTTCTTTCTAAAGGGAGGGAGCAGGTGGCATTATTTACATGTTCCTCTTTACCAGATGAAGGGTAACCTCAGGGTCAGTCTCCACATGTTTCAGTGTTTCCTCACAGCAAGTAAAGGACTGACCTGAACTGTTAAACCAAATGTTTGTGATTATTCTTTTTAAATGGTATATTGTCATTGCAGTGGTGCAGCTACTGAGATAACTCAATGCAGTTCAGCATCTAACCAGAGGTTACATATGTCTATGCTAATAAGATACAGTAGACAGTAAGGGAAGATATCTGCAGGACAGTTTCAGCAGTACTAATGTTCCACTTCTCTCAGTAAATGAATGGTTTCATTATTTTATTCCAGAATGGAGCAACTGTTAGGAATTCCCTCAGGGGATGAATAACGTTTTTCTGACAAGTCTTTGCATTTCATTGGCTCTGTTGATAAACTGTTACACAAATCGTAAAATCTTCACAAAAACAGACCGTGGTTTTCACTACAGCGGTATTAGGAATCTGCAAGACTCAAACTCAAAAGCTGTCTCACAAAAGTGTGTGCAGTAACAACTGAACCAAACATACTGACTTTCACCTTCAATACGAAAACCACATATCTGAAAAACTGGAGTCACGATCACTGGATCCTCCACAAGTGTCTTCTCTCCTCGCCACAAAACAAATATCCAACTGAACGCCACCTGCATGAAATGTTTGAGATTCTTCTTTTAACTATGTTTAAATGTATTGTTATTGTCAGTTTATTCCTTTGAGTAAGTACAATAAATCATATTCACAGTCGGTGTATAAAAGAGGGACTCTTGCTGGATAATCACGGAGCAAAGTACCAGACGGGGAATTGGACATGTTGTGACATTTCATACAGATCCTTCACGGTGTTTGTGACTCACTGCAGGTCTCTACCTGTTGCTGGATCCTCTCTCTCTCTGCAGGAAACAGAAGAAGATCTTTATCAGCACAGAAAGTGGAACTGTGGATTTACTAAATAAAGTTCAGTGCTTTAATAGT
>NW_022987583.1:25940-27156 GCF_902827165.1 Trematomus bernacchii | reverse complement strand
GAGTAACCCCCATTAATCTTTGTTATAATGTTAAACTCTCAGGGTGAGAACCTGAGAAATGTTGTAGATGTTTAGTTTTCTTTATCAGGGAAATGTCTTTGAAACAGAGTTGTTTGGTGTTTTTACAGCAGCGACACATTGGAACAAACCTGAGACTCCCAACACAGGAAGACGGGGAAGGATTGGCCTCTACTCAGCGTTTACACTGTTTTTTCTATGTGGCTGTGTGCATCTTAACTTAACGACAAGCAGCCAGTGAACAGGGTTCAGACTCAGCGAGTGGACCAACAGAAGCTCTTTGACACTGAATATATATATCCTTTATTTAACCAGGTAAAAGACTCATTGAGATTAAAATCTCTTTTCCAAGAGTGACCTGGCCAAGAAGGGCAGCATGTACGAAATTACAACAGATAAAACACAGACATGACAGGCAGACAAATACAGCTGTTAAACACAAATAAAATGGCACATTAGCCAGTCAATATGCGAAGTAAAACAAACTATTAAAAATCATTCAAAACTGGCAAAATGTAAAACGATTTTAGGATATGAGCACTCACATCTACCAATGGTGTCATGTTCTCTGTCCTTTAAGATGGACCTGAATTCCCCCATAGTGATTACATCTGAGAGTTTCAGCTCCTTCTGAACATTGTTCCAAGCTGTGGGGGCAGCATATTTAAAAGCTGTTTTACCCAGTTTTGTTCTCACTGTAGGAACCAGCATCTGAATCAAATCTTGGGAGCGCAGGCCATATAGACTTTCTCTTTGACACATATATGTGCAAATGTAGGAGGGAACCAACCCAAGCAGTGATTTATAAATAAAACCCAACCAATGGGAAAGTCTGCGAGCAGACAAAGATGGCCAATTAGCAGCAGCATATAAAGTGCAATGGTGTACTCCATATCCACATCCAGTAATAAATCGTAAGGCACAATGGTACACAGTATCCAAGCTCTTTAGGCACTGGTCAGAGACACTATGTGTTACATTAATGCAAATCTATGAATATTGCACAGTCCTGCACAATACTGACTCTTTGAAATCGGCCACGCTCTGACACTTTACTTCGGGTATACTGTACATCTTATCTTTCTTTCGTTAAGAGATCAACTAAAATGACCAAATGTGATTTCTGAGAGAGGCATTGAATCCCCAGAGTCTCAGGATCCAGAGTTTGCAGGACGAGTCCAGTGGGACAAAGACGTCC
>NW_022987583.1:0-25917 GCF_902827165.1 Trematomus bernacchii | reverse complement strand
TCACATTTGATCATTTTTGTTTATCTCTTAAAGGTCACCTATTCTGCAAAACCCACTTGTTCATGTCTCTTCAACATCAACATGTGTCCCCTCTTCTTCATGTCTCTTCTACATCAACATGTGTCCCCTCTTCTTCATGTCTCTTCTACATCAACATGTGTCCCCTCTTCTTCATGTCTCTTCTACATCAACATGTGTCCCCCTCTTCTTCATGTCTCTTCTACATCAACATGTGTCCCCTCTTCTTCATGTCTCTTCTACATCAACATGTGTCCCCTCTTCTTCATGTCTCTTCAACATCAACATGTGTCCCCTCTTCTTCATGTCTCTTCTACATCAACATGTGTCCCCTCTTCTTCATGTCTCTTCTACATCAACATGTGTCCCCTCTTCTTCATGTCTCTTCTACATCAACATGTGTCCCCTCTTCTTCATGTCTCTTCTACATCAACATGTGTCCCCTCTTCTTCATGTCTCTTCTACATCAACATGTGTCCCCTCTCTTCATGTCTCTTCTACATCAACATGTGTCCCCTCTTCTTCATGTCTCTTCTACATCAACATGTGTCCCCTCTTCTTCATGTCTCTTCTACATCAACATGTGTCCCCTCTTCTTCATGTCTCTTCTACATCAACATGTGTCCCCTCTTCTGCATGTCTCTTCTACATCAACATGTGTCCCCTCTTCTTCATGTCTCGTCTACATCAACATGTGTCCCCTCTTCTTCATGTCTCTTCTACATCAACATGTGTCCCCTCTTCTTCATGTCTCTTCTACATCAACATGTGTCCCCTCTTCTTCATGTCTCGTCTACATCAACATGTGTCCCCTCTTCTTCATGTCTCGTCTACATCAACATGTGTCCCCTCTTCTTCATGTCTCTTCTACATCAACATGTGTCCCCTCTTCTTCAGTCTCTTCTACATCAACATGTGTCCCCTCTTCTTCATGTCTCTTCTACATCAACATGTGTCCCCCCTCTTCTTCATGTCTCTTCTACATCAACATGTGTCCCCTCTTTCATGTCTCTTCTTCATCAACATGTGTCCCCTCTGTGGAAAGAGACTCTGAAAGTTTCAGGAACAAAGATTCTCTCTCTTTTTGTCCTGATCCATTTTTATAAAAACCTGTCTGAAAATGAGCTGATCAGATTTTGGCCACTTTATGATGTCATAACGATGTTTTGGCTTGTGTAACCAATAGCCAATCACCAACCAAGGTAACCCCCCCCCCCCCCCCCCCTTATCACCTGAATCTCCTCCTAGAGCACCATTGAGTTCTTTGTAACCAAATCTCTGCAATGATCTGTTTGGTGTTTCAGCCAATCAGAGACAGGTTCTGTATATATCTGAGACCTATAATATATTGATGAAAAAGAGTATAATAGGGGACCTTTAACAAAAGAGAGATAAGATGTACAGTATACCTGAAGTAAAGTGTCAGAGCGCTGCAGATCTAAAGAGTCAGTTTGGTGCAGAAGTGTGAAAATGTCTATCGATGAGCATTAATGTAACAGACAGTGTCAAACTGTTTCTGTTGGTCCACCTGCTGAACTGTTGCCTGTCCCTGAGTCTGAACCTTCTTCACTGGCTGCTTGTCGTCTGAAGTTAAGAAGCACACAGCCACACAGAGCAAGTAGAACAGAAACCAGTGCTAACGCTGAGTAGAGGCCAATCCTTCCTCGTCTTCCTCTGTTGGGGGTCTCAGGTTTGTTCCAATGTGTCGCTGCTGTGAAAACACCAAACAAAACTGTGTCAAAAACATTTCCCTGATAAAGAAAACATCTACAACATTTCCCAGGTTCTCGTACACCCTGAGAGTTTAACTTTATAACAAAGATGAATGGGGGTTACTCACCAGTGATGTTGAGCCAGCATCTCCTAGAGTTACTCCCATCAAGTCTGACGAGTATGTCACACACATAAAACCCAGAGTCATTGGTCCTGAGTCTGGAGACATGAAGTGTGAGGCGTCCTTCTGTGAGGACGTCTTTGTCCCACTGGACTCGTCCTGAAAACTGTGGATCCTGAGACTCTGGGGATTCAACACCTTGATGGAGATGAAACAGGACGTAGGATCTGGTCTCAGTAAACAGCTGACAGATGGTAGAAATGGATCTGAGAGAAGTGTCTCTTCTGGTGCTGAAGGTCCACTCCAGGGTGATGTTCTGGTTCTCCTCTGCCTGATAGGAAGTCTGAGTCACATTCACTACAAATGTTCCTGTGGAGGAGACACAGAGGGACTCTTTAAACTGCAGCTATGTTCCTGTGGAGGAGACACAGAGGGACTCTTTAAACTGCAGCTATGTTCCTATGGAGGAGACACAGAGGGACTCTTTAAACTGCAGCTATGTTCCTGTGGAGGAGACACAGAGGTACTCTTTAAACTGCAGCTATGTTTCTGTGGAGGAGACACAGAGGGACTCTTTAAACTGCAGCTATGTTTCTGTGGAGGAGACACAGAGGGACTCTTTAAACTGCAGCTATGTTTACTGAGAACAGCATTAAAGAGATGAACTAACCAGAGACACAGCAGGGGAGGAAGAGGAGCCGCCGGAGGAGGAAGATCATCTTCTCCCTGAGAGAGCAAACACACACATCAGAGGTCAAATGTAACACATTAGAAAATAAAAGCCGTTTCTCATTTCTCTAATATCCGCTTCCTCGGCCCTCTGGTGACCCGGAAACCGTTTTCAGCGTGCCATGTTGAAGGACATCTCATTTCTGTAAATGTGCATCGAGGAGAGAGGAGAGAGGAGAGAGGAGAGAGGAGAGAGGAGAGAGGAGGCTCTCTGGAGGAGCTATAACCGAGGATACACTGATGTTTCCTCTGAGATTTCCGGCAACAGTGATTTTTCAAAGAGTCGTGACGCACGGCCGGACTGATCTCAGCCAATGACCGCTCTGCAAACTGTTCCCTTGTGATTATAAGTTATTTAAGATGATCAAATGTGCATCAGACTTTCTGCCCTTTACCATTTGTTTGTTAACTGCTTTAATCGTGACGCGATGTTTAAAGTGAGAAAAGCTGCTGAGGTCAGTGAAGAAAGCAGAACAGTGTGTATAATATATATATATATAAATGTGTGTGTGTGAATATGTCGGTATCTGTAGCCTGTTATTGTCTCATTATACCGCACTGTGAATGAATTAAAAGTAAATATATAAGTCGTCATGAACACATCTGTCCATCAGACAGAGTGCTGCTGTGCCTCCTGTCATCATTAATGGACGTCTCTTTAAAATGACCGCTCAGAGGAGAGGAGTTCTCATTTCTCTAACCGCCTGCTGCTTCCCCTCCTCTCTCCTCGGTTCCCCTCCTCAACTCCTCGGTTCCCCTCCTCTCTCCTCGGTTCCCCTCGTGTGGGCGGGACTAAGACGCGAGGATAGGAGTCGAGGATAGGAGTCGAAGAGGGGAGTCGAGGAGGGGAACATTATAATTGAGAAAGGGCTTCACAGTCTGTCTTTAGTCATCACAATACTTATTACACAGAGAGAACAGAGGACTGACACCAGGAACAGTAATGAACATCTGACACTAGGTGGCGCCAGATATCAACATGTTTAACTGTTTAATTGTTATACTCATACTTCTCAGAGTTGTTCTGACCTTGAGTTAAGGTCTCAATTATATAATTCAGTTTAAAAGGATGTACAGAAACACTTTTTTGGAAAACTATGAGAATGAAGAGAGGTGACTGAAGATGAGAAATTATTTTATATGTATGTATAAATGTAAATGTAGGAATAACTTGCATAATGATTTAAAGGACAATCATTGATCAAGTAAGGGATGGGAATTAATAAGTATTACTTTTTTTTTTATTATTATTATTAATATGAAGACTTTTTTTGTTGAATATATAAATATTATCATGAATGTGGATAAATACTTTATTTTAACAATACGGTATTCTGTTTTTCACATTTGTTATTTTTTAATTTTTTTAATCTGTTCGAAATAAAGATTGAAATGAAATGAAATGAACCAGGAAATCCTTTGACTTCTGCAGAAAGTGAACAAAGCATTGAGCGGCTCTTTTACAATGACCCCCTGCACTGGGAATTGAACCCAACAACAAAACGAACCAGCATGCTGAACTCAGCGTTAGTGTAGATAAAATAACACAGCGTTGTTGTTCAGGGTGTATGCAACTGTGAACTTGTGCAAAATATGCAAACAACCTTATGTTGTCAAATCTCACAACAACTATTCTAATAACTAGATTAGATTTACTTTATCAAGACCAAATAGGGAAACGTCTTTGTTACGGCATCAAGTAAAAAAAACGACATTGCACATAACATGACTAATAAATAACAAAGATAAAGTATATTTTATATACACATTAACAATAGAAGCATATATTTTATACAATATAAAAAATACACAACGTCTAAATATACAGAATGATCTAGAAAACACTATAATTAATAAACCCACTACTAAAAACAGCGTGTAAACATTATAAAGTGTGCCATTTTAAATAAAAACGTAAATGCAGTGAGTACGAGCCTGAGAAAACAAGTAGCTGCAGTTTTAAATAAAGCCTGAGTATAATATGTACACATTGTTCAGGGTTATAGAAGAGAGAACAACAGAGAGTGAAATCTGGTAACAAAAGAAACTAAGCAACTAGGTGCCAAATATTATAACTTTAAAATATTCATTCATTACCTTATTACCGAGAAGCATCACAGGGAGAGTTTTCCATAGTGGCTTCCCTCAGATGAAGAACGAGTAACTTCTGACAAGCTCAACGACCACTTATATAGGGCTACTGTGAAGGGGAGGATCTGACTCCGATGTCTGAGGAGGAAGAGGGTATGCTCTTTAAACTGCAGCTATGTTACTGTGGAGGAGACACAGAGGGACTCTTTAAACTGCAGCTATGTTTCTGTGGAGGAGACACAGAGGGACTCTTTAAACTGCAGCTATGTTTCTGTGGAGGAGACACAGAGGGACTCTTTAAACTGCAGCTATGTTACTGTGGAGGAGACACAGAGGGACTCTTTAAACTGCAGCTATGTTTCTGTGGAGGAGACACAGAGGGACTCTTTAAACTGCAGCTATGTTTCTGTGGAGGAGACACAGAGGGACTCTTTAAACTGCAGCTATGTTTCTGTGGAGGAGACACAGAGGTACTCTTTAAACTGCAGCTATGTTGCTGTGGAGGAGACACAGAGGGACTCTTTAAACTGCAGCTATGTTTCTGTGGAGGAGACACAGAGGTACTCTTTAAACTGCAGCTATGTTCCTGTGGAGCAGACACAGAGGGACTCTTTAAACTGCAGCTATGTTGCTGTGGAGGAGACACAGAGGGACTCTTTAAACTGCAGCTATGTTCCTGTGGAGGAGACACAGAGGGACTCTTTAAACTGCAGCTATGTTTCTGTGCTGCTTTACTGAGAACAGCTTTAAAGAGACTAACTGAAGCTAACCAGAGACAGAGGTCTCCTCAGGTGAGGAAGAGTATTAGGGTATGAGGGAAATAAAGAAGAAAGGGACTATTTTACTTTTTTATTTAGCATGTTAAGAAAAAAGCCAAGATGTCGAGTAAAATATCAATCTTTCAATTTGAGTTAGGAAAAATGTATCAGAAAAAACAGTTAGGCACTTTTAAAGTGTAATTATTGAGAATAAACATTGAACTTTTAAGAACAAATTACTTTTGTTGGAGAATATACTGAAAGCTCCACTTCTTGACATTTTGATTTAAAAAAAGCTAAACAAATCAGAATCCCCCTCCTCAGTTTTGACCCTCTTGCCTTGCACTAATAGTGTTCCATACCAAAGAGCTCTAAGATGCTTCTTTGTGAAAAGGTAAAACGTGACACAAAAAGTTTTTCCATAATATTCATTGTGTCTGAGTGGGAAATAAAGGAGTAAACTAACCAGAGACACAGGGGGTGAGGAAGAGGAGCAGCAGGATGAGGAAGATCATCTTCTCCCTGTGAGAGGACACACACACACACACACACACACACACACACACCACACACACACACACACACCACAACACACACACACACACACACACACACACACACACACACACACACACACACACACACACACACACACACACCCCCCCTAGTTGTGTTACATCACACACAAAGGGACTTGTATTTCCTCATTTCACACAGGGGAGGGGAGTGTCCGCATGCCGTGTTGTTCACTGTCAGTTAAGACTTTAAATGCAATCAGGACTCAATATGACTTCTCACAGAGTGTAAAATAGATATTACTGACCTGACCTGTCCTTCATCAGGAAGAAGTCAAAACTGAGCTGTGTGGTTATTTTCACAGTGGATTCAATGAGTGTGTAGCTGCAGTGGTGGAAGAAGTGTTCATATACTTCAAAGTAAAAGTACCAATACATTATTGTCAAAATACTTAATTACAAGTTAAAGCCCTGCACTTGTGTAAAAGTACAAAAGTATTATCAGCAATTATCAGTATTGCTCAACACATAAAATAAATCTCCCTCTTAGCCAGAAAACAAATGCAGAGAGATCTTGATTTCCTTCTCTTGATTCACCAAACAAAGAAGTAGTATGTCTTCATGTCTTGATACTGAGCCAAGAAACTTCTTCTTCTCCTCCCAGGAACTACAGGACTGAGCACAAACTGTTAAACCACATGTTTGAGGTTATTCTTTTTAAATTGTATATTGTTATCTCAGTAGTGCAGCTACTAACCAGAGTAAATATAGGTGGCATATCTCTAGTGTTTATTATGGAGGACAATGGGAAGATATCTGCAGGACAGTTTCAGCAGTACACATTTTTGGGAATGATGTATGTGCAGAGTTTGACCCTTGAAGGCTGTTTCTTCTGCTCTGAAATGGAATATATTTGTTACATATTAAAGCTCCCATGTCATGCTTTTCCGGTTATTACCCGTCCCCTTGTGTGTTATGAAGGTTTTTATGCATGTAAACGGTGTGCAGAGTCAAAACCCTCAAAGTACACCCTGTAGCGAGTAAAACTCTAACACAGAAAATACCTCCCCAAAACGCCTCGTTGGAGATACGTCACTGCCCATTTGAGTCTTCCATTTAGTTCCGGGTACCGCCTGATGTCATGCGGTACCCGGAACGAAATGGACCAATCCCGAAGAGCTATGGCCACACCAGCAGCGTCGTGTTCCTCCTCCAGAGGTTCGAAGAACTGGCATTTCACAGACGAAAGCTTCCAAAACATTGCCCAGTTTGAGGCCGGATATGCACAGCTTGTTTGGACCGTTTGGAGCAGGGGAAGATCTGGGTATACAACCTGTAAGTTTGCATTGTTATTTGTGTATTTATCAAACAAGACTGTTTAAATGTGTAAACTGTGTTGGACTGCTAAGCCATTGACACAGTGCTAACTAAGTTGCTAGAGTTTCCATATATCAACTCTAATATCAGCAGATGGCCTTGCATACATGTATCTCATAGCAGGAGAATGTCTGCATTCACACACAAAATACCTATTGACAGTATACTCCGGGTGATTTGCCGGTCAGTCGCGAAACGTAATTACATTATAGCTGGCGTAGCGATCTAACACACGGAGCTAGAGCTAGTTTCGGTCAGAAAAACATTTTTGTGATGCTACGTTGCTAGCGTTTAAATATATCAACTACAATGTCAGCAGATGGCCTTACATGTTTGTCATGGCAGGAGAATGTCTGCAGTCACACACACGGAATACTCATACAGTATACTGTACTGTGATTTACCGTACATTGTGACCGTACATATACTGCATGTAGCTAACGAGGCTAGCTGTATGCTAGCGCAAAACAATGTATTCATGCAAGTTACATTGTATGACCGAACGTAGCAGAATACCCGTATACGATTGCAATTATAAACACGTTATTGCTAGCCTAATATGAACCACTAGCTTTTGTTCATAGTAGTTTTATTACACTGCATTATAGTTGCCTTTCCTCCAAGCTAACGTTCATATCGTGTTAGCTACCAAGGTAAACAAAGCTAGGTTAGCATATTAGCAGGCAAGCTGTTCATTACACAACTACTACTAACGAATCTAAAACAACTAAGTTTCTCTAATATTTTGTGATTTGCATTTGATTTCGTCCAGCCAGATCCTGGCGGACAATCCATGACGGGGAAGGGATTCTACTACTACTGAGGGTGCTAAAAGGCACCGCACCGCACCGGCTGTGCGCAGGCAAGAGGAGGAGGAATGGATGATATACCGTGTATATATGTATATTTATGTTCATTTTGTACATTTCTAAAAATAAAGTTTAATGGAAATACTTAGTAGGCCTATCCTTTCTTCCCTGAATTCATATATAGCAAACCATGATTTGATTTCTCATCAAACAGTAGTAGTTTATAACGGGTAAAAATAACTTACTCTTTGTTATGAGAGTAGCTCGTAGGCCACAACGGAAAGACAAGGAGACATACACGAGTTTACAAAACCACGGCACATTTATTGTAGTAAATGCAGAGACAGGTGGTCGAGGGGAGAGGGTCGCTCAGTTCGTCCTTCTGCAGCCGCTTTGGAGAGAGACTCCGGGCCGCTGGGATTAATAGCACCGGCTACGGAGGTGTCCGTGATCGCGCTGATTACCCTCTTCAGCTCCACCCCACCGTAAGACAAAGGCCCTGAGGCCGTCACACTCTTCTATAACAACAGTTAAAAATATATATGTATATAAAATATACCGCTGTACCGACGCCATGATAAGACTGATGTTACGCTGAGAGCAGCCGGGAAAAGCACTGACATGGGCGCAGCCTCTCTGGTGGTTGACTAATCAGAACGAGTGGCCGAGCTGACCAATCGGAGCACACTAGGCTCACAGGGAGGGGGGGGCAAGAGCTCCAACGAGTCGTTTAGTGGAGAAAGTGAATACTGCTGAATACACATGCTTGACAGAGATGCTGTATGCGAAACCAATGTGAGTTTGGAAAATTGCACAGTATAAATCTATTTTAGTATACCTCAACAATGTAATTATGATCAGTGGAAATGGCCATGACATGGGCCCTTTAATATATTTTTAGATTTTATGATTTGATTTCAGAATTTACCAAACACTAATTATTCAAAGTAGAGTATTTCATTTTATATACGGTAATACTAAGAAGGCATAGGCCTATATGATGATATAATGTTTGACATTATGTCATGATTTTAGTTTTGTGTGTCAAGTCATGGGTATATTTTGAAGTTCTGTTCTCCCTGTTTTTGCGCTCCCTTCCTGTGTTCACCTGTTGCCCTTGTGTTTCTGCCTCCCCTGCCCAGCTGTGTCTTGTCCTGTGATTACCCTTCTGTGTATTTAGTCTTGTCTTCCCTTTTGCTCCATGTCTAATCGTCGTCTCTTCTTGTCCATCATACCTGAAATCACATTCACTGTCGGTGTGTAAAAGAGTGACTCTTGGTGGGTAATCACGGAGCAGTGGAAGCTTCAGCACGAAGTGGACATTTTCTATAGATCATTCACAGTCTTTGTGTTGTACTGCAGTTGATCTTTGGACTTTGGAATAGCGCTTTGTTCATCTGAGTTATCTCATTAATAAATGTATTTGTTGACTTTGAAACTGTAGCCTTTCATTCTTGAACATAGCAGTATATCAAACTGATATAAACTCCTAAAGGTCAAAGTTTGGAAACGTTATTTCGGTCAATTATTCCTCCCCTTTAATAATTCCAATTGGTGTTGTATTTTATATCGTTGGAAAGCCTGATTAGTCACCTTTACAATGAGGTACAACTTGTAAGGATTGTGCATTCGTGGAATGAGCAACACAGCTAACCGTGTGGGTAGCGGCCCAAAAAAATGTGCCACAGAGCCAGGATCATCACAGAGTACCTCCATCATTTGGGAGTGGAGAGGAAGGAATGGCCTGCCGTGTGCCCAGACCTCAACCCAATTGAACACTTGGGCCAAAGGATCAGCTTGGGTGTGCTGTACGTGCGAGAGTGACCAACGCAACCATGTTGGCTGACTTGCGACAAATCCTGGTTGAGGAATGGGATGCCATCCCACAGCAGTGTGTGACCAGGCTGGTATTATTAAAGGGGAGGAATAATCGACCGCAATAACGTTTCCAAACTTTTTTTGAGGAGTTTATAAACGAGGGTCTTACAGTCCACTACTCAGACAGAAAGCAGCAGGTTTTTAATAAGGGCCTCCAGCAGACAGACAGCTCTGAGGCCAATGAGATAGAAACATGACATCTATCAGTCACATCAGTAAATGAGACTCCATACATCCCCCATGTAACATCTGTAAAGTGTTATATCTATATTTATTTATTTCAGTCACTGTGAGTTTCATCATTTGGCTGTAAGGTCATTGATCCTTCTTCTTATTCTTTAACTAAGATACGTGTTGAACGTTATTTAAACCACTGGGGTACAGGGTGTGTCGGAGGACTTTCTCTCCTGAACCGTCTCCTCCTGTTGAACCTCTTATGGAGAGCAGGCACCACATTAAACCAAGATAAGAGTATGACATGTCACAAGACTGTTTCAGTTACTTTGTGGTCCCATAAGAGTGTTCTTCTTTACACCGACTCTCAGATATGAAGGGGAAGTACGAGATATGTTGTAATAATAAACTGCATTGAGTCATCTCAAGTAGCTGCACTACTGAGATGACTCAATGCAGTTTAGCATTATATATTATATATATATAATATACAATTGAAAAAGAATAACCTCAAACATGTGGTTTAACAGTTTGTGCTCAGTCCTGTAGTTCCAGTGAGAAGTGTGTCACTTTTAGAGGATGATAACATGCCCCCTCCCTTCAGTGAACAAGGAGAAGTTTCTTTGCTCAGTGTCGAGATAGAAAGACATACTTCTCTGTCGTTTGGTGATGGGAGAATGAGAGGTGCACCATAGAGAGTATCCTGACTGGCTGCATGACGGCCTGGTACGGCAGCTGCACCGACCTCAATCGTAAGGCTTTACAGAGGGGGGTGAAAACTGCACAGCAGGACCAGGACGGAGCTGCCATCCATGGAGGACCTTTACTCCCAGCGGCTCAGGAAGAAATCACTACGGATTATCAAAGACCCCCATCACCCCAGCCACAAACTGTTCAGTCTGCTGCCGTCTGGCAGGCGGTACTGCAGCATCCGGACGAAAACCACCAGACTCAGAGACAGTTATATCTCTCACAGGCAATAAGACTGTTAAACACCTGAACTGTTGAAACAACATCCATAACATTCATCTGCTACTTAGAAATTATTTATCTATTTATCTAATATATCATTCCAATAACTTGCATATAGACTCTTATTTCACTATTTCACTTTTTTTAAACTATTTTTCTTTTTGCATTTACTATTTAATATTTACTTGCACTATATGTTTCTGTTTTTCTGTATTATTGTGTTGCACTGTTGGAGAAGCCTGTGACTTAACATTTTCATCAACATAACTACTCTGTAGCTATGTTAGTTTGACAAATAAAGAACCTTGATCCTTGAACCTTGTGTTGGAAAGATTTTGAAACGTTGTTCAAGACAAACTTACTGAATCGCATGGGACACAAAAGAGAAACTAAAAACATATTTAACCAACGCTTTGTTATAAATTGAAATGCCATAATGCCAAAAAGGACTTTACACATCAAGGGTGACCTTTTGTTGGTGGATAAATATAAAGTTGAATGTGTGCTTCGTGAAGGGAAGAGATTTCAGAGTCATGCTGAGTTGTCAGCCTCTATATGTGGAGAGTTTAAACTCAGCAGAAAGGACACACACTATCTCTGCCAGAAACAGGACCTGTCCTAACTTTTTGACAAAAGTATTATACCAGCTTGTCCTTTTTTTGTAAACCTCTTTTAAAATCAGGCAATCAGTCGGCTACACACAGACACGGGTCTATGTGATCCTAAGAAATGTACATAAAAATGGCATTTTTAATAGATGCTGAAATGAAACCCTGGTGGACAGATTGGAGTTTCTTTCCCTCCACTTCACATGAACAGAGAGAACAATGTTGACTGTGCCACAGAGGAAGTGTGAGTATTGGAATCGGACCAGAGTTTGAATAGTTTTACTCAAGCCTGCTTTTAGCTTAAACAAACACGTTGTAAGAGTCATGTTACTGGAGAAAGTGGAGACACGTCAAACAGCAAGAATACAAACTAAATTATTGTACTGTGCACAATGCAGCACTATAGTGCAATGCAACAGGCTAAAAACTGTTGGGGAAGATTTTATTTTATTTAAATCAAAAAGTCCAAAAGAAAGTAGAACTTTCCATACTGTATATTCTCTAACACAAGTTATTTTAAAGTTTAACTTTAAAAGCGCCAAAATCTTTTTCTCTGATACATTTTCTTAATGCCTGCCACTAAAACTGGAGGCCTGTCGCTTTGGATAAAAGCGTCTAACAAGTAACATGTAATGTAATGTAATCTAAAACTAAAAGGGTGACATCACACTCCACATTCCCAAATGTGTTCTCAACATGCTAAGTTAAAGTTTCCCTTACACCCGGCGCTAATACTCGTCTCTGGGCTTGTCTCCCAGCCTTGCAGCTTTGTTATAAATGAGAGCACTGTCCCTGGTTAACATGGATCACTGTAAGAGTTTTGTCGTGCTATAAAGTCATTCATCCTCTGTTCTCTGTTTCTCTGGATCGACTTCACATTGTAAATAAAACAATGCTTCAATGTTATGTATGATAATACTAAAAGTGTTTCTTTACCTTTGGAAACCAGAAACCGAGCTGCAACAGCCTAATGCATGATGGGAAAAAGTAAGAAACAGAATGGCACGTCTTAAAAAGATGAAGTGCTACCAAAAGGACTTCACACATCAAGGGTGTCCTACTGGTTACAACACAACACTTGGGAAACATTAAACATGTTTTGGAAAAACCTTGTAAGTGTTCCTCGTGAAATGAAAGAGATTGCAGTCATGCAAGCGTAAAGAATGTTTAAACTTTGGACCAAATGTCCAATTCCTCCATGACACACAGCTTACAGGACACATTCAGTATATCATCCGGAAACAAGGAACGGTCCTAACTTTGTGACCAAAGAATGATACCAGCTTCTCCTTTTTTTGGTTAACCTCTTTTCCAAATCCCCCAGTTGACCCTGTTGCTTCTGCTGTATATCCTGTAAACATATTAAGTGTTATTGTTGCGAGAATAAAAGATGGTCAACCGGTTCGAGTAGAAAGTCTCTATGGAATACACAATGTAAAATATAAACACACCCTAGATTCTAGAAGACACTATAAAAGAAGAAAATACAACTACTAAAATCAAAACATGGTAATACAAACGTTGGACAAGTGTGCAAAGTAGTTGATATTTGCAATGTGTTCAAATGTGATTTTAATATGTGCAGATGCAGAAAAAGAAGACATAGTGGAGAAACGAAGAATAATCCTGCAGGCTTTTTATGCTCAAAATATGAACTGAAGACAAGAACAATTACAATTTAGATATTTATCTTTATTTTCTTCACTTTAATGTAATTTACTGCAACGACATGTCGGGAAACCCCCTCAAGGCGGCCCCATGCATAGCGAGCCGTAAAGTCCCCTACACACCAGGCAGTCACCAGAGAACTCGCCGACATCCGACACCCGACAGATCCATCGACGAGTTCCCCTGCGTCTTGGCCGTGTGTACACCGCTTTACTTCAGCCGAGCACGTACGAACTGCGCATGCCTGAGTGGCAATAACTCTCCTTACCAGCAGGCGGCGGTAGTGTGTATTCGTCATTCAAAATAGGCAACAACCGGAAGACAGAGAAGAAGAACAGACTGATATAAACAAACAAATAGCGTGTGCGTTCCATTTTCACTCTCGTCCATCGAAAACATGTTTTAGAATATAAAAATACATGCATGATGAAATGAGCACATAAAGTGCAGACATACTATCAAATCACAGTTAATAGACCTGCAGCTGATGATCGCAGTGTTCTGGCGGGTGTGTAGTTTATTGAGTCAGCAATGTAGTAATGTATATAATGTAATAATGGCCACTTCTTGCTAAATTTACGATGAGATGAAAAACCGGACTTGACCAAACAAATCACGGAGCTCTCAGCAGAGGACAGCCGGGGACGCTCCCGCCGATATCAGAGATGTCCCTGCTATGTGTGGGAGGTAAGAGAGGACATTTAAGGGCTATGTTTGATGTCTTTAAGTATCACCTGCTGGTGTTTAGCTGCTGTCTTGTGCCTTTTTAAATCGTTTGTTTACGTCCCTCACTTCCGTTTCGCTTCTCATTTGCAAGCTGAACAGCTGATCAGAGTGGTTTCTTGGCCCGATAGCTTGTGTCCGACACCCGGCCGATTCAACATGTTGAATCGGCCGGGTGTCGATCGTGAAAGGCCAAATAAGGCGTGTCACGGCCGAGGGTTCGGGACACACCAAATTGATTTTGGGCGACAAGGAACCCGTTTTCGCCCAACAACGCAAGACGGCCGATATCGGCCTGGTGTGTAGGGGCCTTTAGAAACTCCGGGGGGACGACGACGACGGGGACGACTTTCCTGGCATTGATCCGGAGTCCGGAGTCTCCGGACCAGTGACCTTGTATAAAATTCACAAGTGGACCTTTAATAAAAAAGTTTGAGTACCCCTGGTCTACAGACTGTGTAGGCAAACAGAGTGTTTTATAGTATCTAACGTGGGCTAAAAGTCTCAGTTTCATGCCACATGTGTGTTACTGCTGCCGGTTCGTCAGGCTGCCGCGTCACTCCCCGAAAACGCACACACACGTTACTACAGTTTATATGCCTTATATAGAAACATTATTGACCAACAATGCCAACAAAGTGTAAAAACTCATATGGGCTACTTACGTCAGTTGTGGGTCTTCTCAGAGGGAAAAAAGTAAAAGTGTTTGTTGCTCACTGCCTCTTCTCCTAATTTGACTTTTAATTCCCTCCCTCTTTCAATGGGTGGAGTGGAGTCATTCACCACCTAATGGGACAGGACTGAAGTCGTTTTTACTCCAAATGTGAAACATGAAACAAATGATAGAAATAAAACATGTGCTATCTATTACAAAATTAACTTTAATATTTAATAACATTACTAAACAAGGAAGCAGTAGTAGAATAATAATTCAGATATTTTACTTGAGTAAAAGTGGCAATACCACACTTCATAAAACAATGTTTGACTCTGCCAAGTAAGTTAAAGTGTAAACTAAAGGTATTTTAGTCAGGAACTTTTTTTAATCTGAATTGGGGTGGGGTCTACATATTAAGTAACAAATAAAGGAAATAAGATTATAAAAAGTCATAGATAACAAGCTTTGAAGCCAACATGGAAATCTGGCGATTTGCCATTGCACGAAGACCCTCAGATTTGTGAGGGTATTGCATGATATTTGGCATCCAAGATTCCCAATTCACAACACCCTGGTCCAGCTCATAAAATACATAATTGATAGAGGCTGTTGTTAATAAAGCACAAAATATCTAGAAAATGATTGCCTGAAAAGTGAAGGTACAAAAAGAGAAGATCCAGCTTAACTTTCACCTGGAAATGTCCTCTTTGACCCCACCTGCAAACTGAAATGCAGTCAGTCAGGTCAACTTACACTCAGGTTGATAATGTTGTTCTGCACAAACAGTGGCATGTTTTATTGTAGGAACCATCTGCTCTTGATATAAAAGCAGGAACCAATGTCTGTTTTCGTCTTGCTGGAACTGAAAGCAAACATTGGTGCCTGTCTTTATATCATGAGCACCAACGGCATTTTTAATCAGATTTTAAAATATGAAAAGCGGTTTGCCACTTAAGAATTTTTGGGATTTTTATAATTGTTCTCCCGATAGATGCTGAAATGAAACCCTGGTGGACAGATTGGAGTTTCTTTCCCTCCACTTCACATGAACAGAGAGAACAATGTTGACTGTTGACAGAGGAAGTGTGAGTATTGGGTCAGAGTTTCAACAGTTTTACTCAAGCCTGATTTTAGCTTAAACAAACACGTTGTAAGAGTCATCTTACTGCAGAAAGTGGAGACACGTCACACAGCAATAATAAAAACCAAATTAGTGTACTGTGCATAATGCAGCACTATAGTGCAATGCAACAGGCTAAAAACTGTTGGGGAAGATGTTTTTGTTTAAATCCATACTGTATATTCTCCAACACAAGTTATTTTAAAGTTAAACTGTAAAAGTGCCAAAATGTTTTTTTCTGATACATTTTCTTAATGCCTGCCACTAAAACTAAAAGGGTGACATCACACTCCACATTCCCAAATGTGTTCTCAACATGCTAAGTTAAAGTTTCCCTTACACCCGGCGCTAATACTCGTCTCTGGGCTTGTCTCTCAGCCTTGCAGCTTTGTTATAAATGAGAGCACTGTCCCTGGTTAACATGGATCACTGTAAGAGTTTTGTCGTGCTATAAAGTCATTCATCCTCTGTTCTCTGTTTCTCTGGATCGACTTCACATTGTAAATAAAACAATGCTTCAATGTTATGTATGATAATACTAAAAGTGTTTATTTATTGAGCCACATAAATATATAAATATATATATATATATATATATTTATATATTTACTTACACCAACAGTGAAATCCACAAATACAGACATTGACAATAAGTGAATGAGACAGGAACAAAAACCATCAGGTGACACGACCAGATTACAAATCTAAATAACTGACAAAAATAATAAATAATAAATTAATACAATAAAAATATGAATCAATTAAAATGAATCAATGCACAAAAGGACAAACATAAAGGCACTCGGCAATACAACCATTCCCAAGCAGCTATTCACTTTGGCTTTCAAGAACATTCAGCCACATATTAACCAAACGTCTTTCTCCTTTCTACTGCAGCTGACACACATGTTACTTATAGACACGTAGATTTGCTTATAATTAATCAGCAAGATCATTAAACTCCTGTACGCCAACTATTATGTTTACCTTTGGAAACCAGAAACCGAGCTGCAACGGCCTAATGCATGATGGGAAAAAGTAAGAAACAGAATGGCACGTCTTAAAAAGATGAAGTGCTACCAAAAGGACTTCACACATCAAGGGTGTCCTACTGGTTACAACACATCACTTTGGAAACATTCAACATGTTTTGGAAAAACCTTGTAAGTGTTCCTCGTGAAATGAAAGAGATTGCAGTCATGCAAGCGTAAAGATTGTTTAAACTTTGGACCAAATGTCCAATTCCTCCCCGACAGCCTCAGTCACACAGCTTCTAATGTGGAGAGTGTGAACACAGCAGGAAGGACACACTCTGTCTATCTTCCAGAAACAGGAACTGTCCTAACTGTGTGACCAAAGAATGATGCCAGCTTCCTCTATGTGGTTAACCTCTTTTCCTAGTATGTATAAAGTCAGCCTTTGACAGTTAACCATGGAGGGGAAGCAAGGAGAAATGTTTCCAAGTGGTTCATTAAGATCACTTTTAAAGGTGGGGTGGGTCATTTTGGAGAAACCAGCTGGAGTGCGCTAGAATTTGAAAATACACAGCCGGAGAAAATCTGCCACTTCCTTACAGAGCCCCTCCTCCAACACACACGAACGCGCACATGACCAATGAGGGCACGAGATAAGTTTGTGCACAGATGGAAGGCTGACAGGCAGGTAGGCCATCCAGTTATTTTAGCCCGGCCGGCTAAAAGGTTTGTGCACATCTCAGGAAGGATTGTGGTCCACTCCTCTCTGAAGATCCTCTCCAAATCATTCAGGTTTTGAGGCTGATGTTTGGCATCTGGAAGCTTCAGCTCCCTCCACAGATTTTCTATGGGATTAAGGTCCGGATACTGACAAGGCCCCTCCATCACCTGAATGAGCTTCTCCTTTAGCCACTCCTGTGTTGCCTTGGCCGTATGTTCAGGGTCATTGTCCTGCTGGAAGACCCCTCCATGACCCATTTTCACTGTCCTGACTGCTGGCTGAGGGAAGGAGGCTATCGGCCAAAGTTAAGACACAAAAAACCACAAACACTTCTGCACATTGGTGTAACATATAAAACAAAACTGCATTAAATCATGCAATATTTTAAGATTTTAATTTGACATGAAATAAAGTATTTATTTATTTAATTTAACTATGAAATGAATAATGTTATTCTTCCGTGAGTTTCACCCCGCTCGCTCCAATGACAATTTGACCATTTAGTGAGGTAAAAAGCAAAAAGTAGAAACGCCTCTCAGACGCTCTTCCGTTTACTGGTTTAATAAAGAAAAACAAATGATCTGAAGATACACGTAGGGGAGACCAGCTACAGTTGGAACACGGGTTGGTTGTAACACCTTCAATATCTCCAATCACAAACAAGCTCGAGTGATGAAACTCACTCTGCACATGCGCAGATAGATGGTCAGATCGCTGAGAAAAAAAGGAGCCACGTTTGAATTTCTCGCGTAAGATATCAGCAAAAGTGTTTCTGAGGTAAAATATTAACTAAAATGATATGATGTATTTTTTGGATACTGTCTTGAGTTCAAATGTCTAGGAATCCAAACTAGTATTATTAGAATCACTGTTTTGTAAGCTACAAATATAACTGAATATGGGTCAAGCTAGCAATCAGGCAGGTTCACAGGGGGTGAAAGCAAGACTGGTGGTCCTGGGACGGTTGTAACGGGACGGTTGTAACATGGCACATTTACAATGATGGCACATTTGCTTGAATTATCAATTGTTCATTCAAGCATACAGTTGTATTGTTGATTGGTGTGCATTGTCCCTGTAAAAATAAACAGAATAAAATACTGTACGCCTAAAGTGTGTGTGTGTGTTTACAGTATGTCACATGTCAGAAAGAGGAAGACAGACAGGGGAGTGCCACTTGCTCTGCTGCAGAGGGCCTCAAATGAAGTTGAGAAGGGCAAATCATTCAGGGAAGTGGCAAAGTCCCTGGATATATGCCATGTCACCCTGTACCGGTTCCATACAAAGAGGCTGAGGTTGGAGAGTCAGGGATCACAAACACCCCCAAGAGTAGGCTACTGGACACCAAGAAGGTGTTCTCAACAGAGCAGGAGATGCTTTTGAGAGACTATCTGATGGAGGCAGCTGATTTATACTATGGTCTCAGCTCAAAGGGAGGTAGGGTCTACATAATTAAGGTAGAAGCACCTCTCAGAGAACAGTTTAATCCTTCACAGAGGATGATTCTGTGTGTTATCTGTTATCCTGTTCATTGTTCATTGTTTGTTGGAGGATGTGTGAAACCCCATTCAAATCTTGGTTGCCTAGAATTGACAGCTTTCCCTCTTGTTGTCATGTAGTGTGTGAAAAAAGGTAACCGTTATTAACATGTTACAACATGTTTTAATACATTTTCCAACCTGTTACTTATTTCATAAAAACATCTTAAATACATTGTTTCAGTCGCTGACATATTGATAATGTATAATATAGCAAATGGCTATCCTATTTGTAAATGGTTTTTTACTTATTGGGGAAAAGCCCAAAAGTGTTTGCAACTGTCCCTGGTCTCCCCTACTCACAGGGTTCACATCAGGACCTTTATATCATTGGCTACTGCTAACCGATCTGCCGTTGATCCCTAGTGGAAACGCAAACGCCGCCCTCTCCCTCTGTAACTCTATAGCTGTGAACTACTCCTCTTGTTGTAATCGGACATATTTCAGACATGAAAACCAGAAAACAGAACTGTCAGCACTGAGGTCTCTGCAGTCTCAACTATTTAAAGGTAAGAACACATGTTTCTACTTTTTTAAATATATCTTACTGCCAGCGACGTGCAGTCAAGCCTCACCTGTCATACTCCAATGTAACATGTAGAAAAACAACTAAAGAAAAACTAAATAGTAATAATAATAAAATGTCTCCACTGATCTGTGTTGTAAGTGTGATTTATGTATGATTCCAATCGCTTTTTATAGTCAAAATCTATATTTTGCCGAGCTCCGCTACAACTACATGGGAGCGATGAGGAGTGACCCCACAGAAACTGTCTGGAAAGCGGGCCCTAAGCGCATGCCTGTTACCATCTCACTGGATGTCACCAATGTAATGTTTGTAGATCCCTTTATTACATTTATCCTCGCCATCCATAGTCTCTCAAATAACTTATTTCACGTTATATTTAGGGCCCGCTGGTCTCATCATACAACGGCAATGACAAAAGCACCTGGGGGCCTCATTATAAAGGATTATACGCTCAAAAAATGGCGTACGCCAGTTTCTACGCAATGTTTGCGATTTATAAAATACTAACTTGACGGGAAAACATGTGCTGTACTCCACGCAAACTTCTACCCCATGCGTACGCACTAAGCACACAAACGGGAGAGACGAGAAACTGCCACCCCGTTGGCAGAAGGAAGAATGGAGAGAAATATGTGAAATAATCCATAAATAAAATGTTACCCTCATTTATCAAATATGAATAATTCATTTTCAAACATTGATTAAAGCCAATCTTAAATGATTTAAACAAACGCCTGGTTTGAGACTCCTCAGGCACACAAAAACATAACTTGGAGAAATAAATAAATACGGATATGCTATTTAAAACCACCACCTCGAATATGTTGTGTTAATGTTTTGAAATGTTTTCTCATAAATGATGCGGTAAGCAGGAGGACAGAATTACGTCTAAACTGACGCCGTTTTGCATTTCTATAGGTTGTAGATACGAGCATGGTTTTATATACTATCACGTTTAATCGTGTGTTATGCCGTTTGCCAAGACTTGATAAGTCGCTCGTAAAACACAGGAGGTATGGAAACTAAGAACACCATAGCCTATGTGGTAAATTGTACAGGTAATATAACACAACACATTAGTTGTATTTCCTTTAACTGGTGGATTATGGATATATAGTTGCTGATCGACAGCTGGAACTCAAACCACCAAATACGACAAAATAATTCAGATCCAGTCGTCATGACTCCACTCCGGAGGGATTCCCCGATCATTTCTTACAGTTTTCTCATCAAGGGGGTGTCTCCTGTCCCCGGTACAACACACTGCCCGAGGAAGGTTATGTGTATTTGTTTTGGTTAGCTCTTTCCAATTGCCCCAGTTAAGACTGCTTTTGCTGCAGTTTCTGTGAACAAAGTGCACAAAACTAATTAACACGTCTACACTCTGCTACACACAGAGACCGGTATATGTGATCATAAAGAAATGTACATAAAAATACTACTTCATTTTCAGGTTATTCTCATGCAACTATTTTAATTGTCTATTTTAGTTAAACAGTTTACAGTTTGAAGAATAATATGCACATTGAATATATTCAAACAAATGTAAGTAGCTTAAAGGTTACATTATATTATTATAATTTTTGTAACTTGGTATCAGTGTCTAGTTTATGAAAACAGGAACGTTTTTATTGTAGGAACCATCTGCTCTTGATAATAAAAGCAGGAACCAATGTTTGTTTTGGTCTCGCTCGTCTCGCTGGAATGGGTAAGCAAATATTATAAGAGGTTTATAAAAAAGACATGCCACTCATACTATAGTATAATTTTTCTCTCCCGAGAAATGATGTTACGAATCCACGGTCGATAGATTAGAGATTGGAGAGGCTTTCTCACAGTATTTGCATTTCCCTCCAATTTACATAAACAGAGATAACAATGTTGACCGTGGCACAGAGGCAGTTGTATTGGCATCTGGCCAGAGTTTCAACCGTTTTACTCAAGCTGGATTTTATCTTCAGAAAATACGTTATTTTAGTGAGTCATTTTACTGCAGAAAGTGGAGACACCTCACCCAGCAATAACAAAAACTACATTATTGAACTCTGCATGAATGCAAAAGCTGTCCCTTCAACCTCACAAATTCACTATTATTATTATTGTTTGTTATTATTCAGAGAGATTCTGAAACAAAACTAAAGGGGTTCAGTTGGTCCTGTATTTCAGTCTGTGTTCACTGATCTCAAAGCAGAAAGTATTTCCTGATTCAGTTCAAATAAAATATAATGTTGATATCTGGCGCCACCTAGTGACAGACATATGTTACTGTTCCTGGTGTCAGTCCTCTGTGTACTCAGTAATGTGGTAAAGACAGACTGTGTGTTTTCTGATGTGTGACATTGGTGTGTGTGTGTGTGTGTGTGTGTGTGTGTGTGTGTGTGTGTGTGTGTGTGTGTGTGTGTGTGTGTGTGTGTCCTCTCACAGGGAGAAGATGATCTTCCTCATCCTGCTGCTCCTCTTCCTCACCCCCTGTGTCTCTGGTTAGTTTACTCCTTTATTTCCCACTCAGACACATTGAATATTGTTGAAAATCTTTTGAGTCACGTTTTACCTTTTCACAAAGAAGCATCTTAGAGCTCTTTGGTATGGAACACTATTAGTGCAAGGCAAGAGGGTCAAAACTGAGGAGGGGGATTCTGATTTGATTTAGCTTTTTTAAAATGTCAAGAAGTGGAGCTTTCAATATATTCTCTAACAAAAGTAGTTTGTTATTAAAAGTTCAATGTTTATTCTTAATAATTAAACTTTAAAAGCGCCTAACTGTTTTTTCTGATACATTTTTCCTAATGCCTCAAATTGAAAGATTGATATTTGACTCGACATCTTGGCTTTTTTCTTAACATGTTAAATAAAAAAGTAAAATAGTCCTTTTCTTCTTTATTTCCCTCATACCCTAATACTCTTCCTCACCTGAGGAGACCTCTGTCTCTGGTTAGCTTCAGTTATACCCCTTTCACACCAACGGTGTTTCAGGGCCGGTTCGGTGCTGGTGCTTGAAAAGCACCGGGTTTTCCTGTTCACACCGCAGCGGAGCAGCGTCATAGCTCCGGAATCCGGTTCGTTTCGAGCACCAAAAAGTTGTCCGTCTAGAAGCAAGAACCGCATACGTCACGCTTACATCGGAGGAGGGCGAGATTAACCTGAGCTAACACTTAAGGCGAGTACGGCAAATAAAAGTTGTAACAAGCAGTAGTGCTGAGCAAAGTGACTAGAACGCAACCACACACTTGTTAAAAAAAACACACTTTATAAAGTCAGGCAACACTAACGTGTGATTCTGTTTATTTGTACCTTACTTTGACCATCCGTTCGCTGTTATTGATCATTGTGGAGAGCAGGCAGACGTTTTGTTTGTTATTATAGCAGCTATCGGATGGAATCAATACATGGGCTGCACAGGTTGTCATGTCCGACTATCACAAGTAGAATCATAATGAAAAATACGTCGGTAAAAAGTGCCTGTAGAAAACTGCTTAGCAAGTAGTCAGTTTAGCTTCGGTTGCTATGCTAACATCACCCATGTTATACCAGAGAAACTTTCATAACAGCGTTGTGATGCCAAACAGCGTCAATTCAGACTGACACACATTCACTTAAGGGGAACTGGGGATATGTATCAGCTGCTTGTGTGACAGTCAGACAGTGAATACTTTAGAGCCGTGTGAGCTAACCCGGAGCTAACGGGAGAATACACTCCCGTGGAAGAGCAGCCACTGCAGCGGTCTGTAAATGCCGCTGAAACACATTAATAAACAATGAACCACGGCACTCTGGAGAAAAGTATAAGGTTGGAGAAGTCGTTATTTAATTTAATCTGGCTTCGTATGATTAAAAGCAACGCAGTCCCCGGCCCGTTGTTGTTGTGAGGTGAGCTCCGGCGTTGGGGAGAAACTCAGCGACGTAAACTGTGACGTCATGACGCAGCAGCGGCATCACCAGTCGGGCTCTGAGCGGTGTGAAAAGAGCCGGCGCTAAACCGAAGAACCGGTTCTGAACCAAAAAAGCTCTAGCACGGAGCTAGAACCGGAGTTGCGTTGGTGTGAAAGGGGCATTAGTCTCTTTAAAGCTGTTCTCAGTAAAGCAGCACAGAAACATAGCTGCAGTTTAAAGAGTCCCTCTGTGTCTCCTCCACAGGAACATAGCTGCAGTTTAAAGAGTCCCTCTGTGTCTCCTCCACAGAAACATAGCTGCAGTTTTAAAGAGTCCCTCTGTGTCTCCTCCACAGGAACATAGCTGCAGTTTAAAGAGTCCCTCTGTTGGCTCCTCCACAGAATATAGCTGCAGTTTTAAAGAGTCCCTCTGTGTCTCCTCCACAGGAACATAGCTGCAGTTTAAAGAGTCCCTCTGATGTCTCCTCCACAGAAAACTAGCTGACAGTTTAAAGAGTCCCTCTGTGTCTCCTCCACAGGACATAGCTACAGTTTAAATAGTCCCTCTGTGTCTCCTCCACAGTAACATAGCTACAGTTTAAAGAGTCTCTCTGTGTCTCCTCCACAGGAACATAGCTGCAGTTTAAAGAGTACCTCTGTGTCTCCTCCACAGAAACATAGCTCTAGTTTTAAAGAGTCCCTCGTGTGTCTCCTCCACAGGAACATAGCTGCAGTTTAAAGAGTCCCTCTGTGTCTCCTCCACGGGAACATTTGTAGTGAATGTGACTCAGACTTCCTATCAGGCAGAGGAGAACCAGAACATCACCCTGGAGTGGACCTTCAGCACCAGAAGAGAAACTTCCCTCAGATCCATTTCTACCATCTGTCAGCTGTTAACTGAGACCAGAACCTACTTCATGTTTCATCTCCATCAAGGTGTTGAATCCCCAGAGTCTCAGGATCCAGAGTTTGCAGGACGAGTCCAGTGGGACAAAGACGTCCTCACAGAAGGACGCCTCACACTTCATGTCTCCAGACTCAGGACCAATGACTCTGGGTTTCATGTGTGTGACATACTCGTCAGACCTGATGGGAGTAACTCTAGGAGATGCTGGCTCAACGTCACTGGTGAGTAACCCCCATTCATATTTGTTATAATGTTAAACTCTCAGGGTGTACGAGAACCTGGGAAATGTTGTCGATGTTTAGTTTTCTTTATCAGGGAAATGTCTTTGACACAGAGTTGTTTGGTGTTTTTACAGCAGCGACACATTGGAACAAACCTGAGACTCCCAACAGAGGGAGACGGAGAAGGATTGGCCTCTACTCAGCGTTAGCACTGGTTTCTGTTCTACTTGCTCTATGTGTCTGTGTGCTTCTTAACTTCAGACGACAAGCAGCCAGTGAACAGGGTTCAGACTCAGCGAGTGGACCAACTGAAGCTCTTTGACACTATGTGTTACATTAATGCAAATCTATGAATATTGCACACTCCTGCACAATACTGACTCTTTGAAATCGGCAACGCTCTGACATTTTACTTCGGGTATACTGTACATCTTATCTTTCTTTCGTTAAGAGATCAACTAAAATGACCAAATGTGATTTCTGAGAGAGGCATTGAATCCCCAGAGTCTCAGGATCCAGAGTTTGCAGGACGAGTCCAGTGGGACAAAGACGTCCTCACAGAAGGACGCCTCACACTTCATGTCTCCAGACTCAGGACCAATGACTCTGGGTTTTATGTGTGTGACATACTCGTCAGACCTGATGGGAGAACTCTAGGAGATTGCTGGCTCAACGTCACTGGTGAGTAACCTCAGTAGAAGTCTAGAGGCTCCAGAGAGCTAAATACTAATGCATCTACGTCAAGTATGTTGCCGCTAATATTGGATCATATTCATATCATATTATTGGAACAGTTAACATTTGGAAAAGGAAATAGCAGATACTCAACAAAGTATGAATGAAAGACCAAAAGAGTCCTGCTGCTCAAATCTTAAGAACGGCTTGTTTTAACTGTTTAAAATGTGCACAACTCATTTTAAAATAAAACTCTTCTCACAAACCAACTGTGATCCAAACCAACCCCACACAGAACTCATTTTAGTGGAAAAGGGGAAACTGAGAAGCTGGAAATACAGGAGGTTTTTCAGAAGAATGAAGGTTGCAGATTGTCATGTGTTCACTCTAGATTAAACCTGTTATATATTAACACTAAAATGGTTCCTCATGTTATATTCTGTCCTTTTCCACAGCTGCTGAAGAGCTCCAACCTCAGAGACCAGAGAGTTGGACAGGTGTTTGGGTTACCGTTGGAGTGTCAGCAGCTGTTCTGGTTTTCTTTGTTGTCA